>NC_064855.1:82010509-82095928 GCF_024139225.1 Suncus etruscus
CATGGGCCTGGATGCTTTCTGCAACCTCAGCACAGAGGTCACTGAAGTGAACAAGAAGTTCCCCAGTGTAGGGCCCTACTGGGCCATGATGGCTGGTAACTTATGCCAGTGCTGCAGGAATATCTGATAGGCATCTACCCTGTGAACCAGGACACCATAAACTACCTGCTTTCCAATCATCATCATGGAGGGGGGCGCCGCTGAGTCCCTGAGTCCCTGAGGTCCATGTCTGGCAAGAACGTGGTCATCCTGCAAAATTCAAAGGCTTTGTAAAACTGGCGTTGCACCTTGAATCTGAGCTGGTTTCTACATACTCATTCTGTGAGAATGAGGTATAAAAGCAGGTGATGTTTGAGGAAGGCTCCTTGGGCCTAATGGGTCCAGAAGTTCCAGAAGTACATCAGCTTTGGGCCATGCATCCTCCATGACAGAGGCTTCTTTCCTAGGATACCTGGGGACTGGTGCCCTACTCCAAGCCTATTAACTAACAAAGTGGGTGAGCCCATCACTATCCCCAAGCTGGACCACCTGAAAGAGCCAGCAGGACATCAACCTATACCATGCCATGTATATGGTGGCACTGATGAAGATCTGCAACACCACAAGACTAAGTTTGGTCTCCAAAGAAACAGGTTCTGGAGGTAAACTGAGCCTTGCCTTGGGGCCAGCTGCAAATCCTTTTCTACCAAGTTCTCAAGTGCTCTTTGTTATGTAAATTTGGAAGCTTCACGAGAGTCAAAGGGTTATTTAAAAGAAATTATAATAATTTTGTTTAACCAAAAAAAAAGCAAATTTAATTTTGCATTTTTTACATAATTTAATAGCTAAAAACATTTTCAATTTACTTTCTTTTCTTCCTTTTTCACTCTTGTGGTTATTATTTGGTGATTTTTTTTGTTGCTGGGTGCTTTTCATTTTTTTTTTAGTAGTTACTGTCTGTTTTTTTTTAACTGTTTGTTGGATTTTTTTTTATGTTTTTCTTCTTCTTTTTTACTTTTTTTTATTTCTTGCAGCAGAACCACACAACTTGAATCATCTTGTTCTGCTCATGAATTGAGGAGGAAAATAAAAATGAATGGTACCAGGACCAAAGAGCCGAAAGAACATTGAGTGGAATTAAAAAATGATTAGACTTAAACACCAAACCCAAAGTCAACAACAACAGTATCAATATCCCATCTAGAACAAACTATACAGAGGGGGACAGTTATACTAGCACTCCAGGGGGGAAAAGGAAGGAGATATGGGACACATGCTGGGAAAAGGGGTGGAGGGAGGACAACCCTGGTGGTGGGAATGGCCCTGCTTCATTGTCACTATGTACCGTATATAGTACTGTGAAAGATTTGTTATTCACTTTTGGTCACAAAAACATTATTATAAAAAAAATACAGACTACAGAACAAAGGAAAAAGAGAAAACAAATACAAAGTGGAACATGGAAAGCATCTTCAATAAAAGTTGCTAAGAAAACTGGTACACTATATACAAAATAAATAAACCAACTCAGACCTCTCTTTAATGCCACACACAAATGTGAAATAAAAATGGATTTAAGACTTTGAAATCAGACCTGAAACCATAAGGTACATAGAAAAAAACATAGGTAAAACCCTCCATGACATTTAAGGTAAAGGGAACTTCAAGGATGAAATACTCCTGACCAAGCAAGCAGAAGCAAATATTGACAAGTGGGACTATATTAAGGTAAAAAGCTTCTGTACCTCAAAGGATATTGAACTAGGATATAAAGACTTCCAATATATTGGGAGAAACTATTGAGTTAATGCCCATGTGATCAGTGGTTATTATCTAAATATATAAGGCACAAGCTTAACAAGAAAGATACTTCTAAACCCAACCAAATATGAGAAGAAAAGATGAACAGATATTTTTTCAAAGAGAGAGAGAGAAAGAGGGAGAGAGAGGGAAAAAGAGAGTGGGAGAGGAAGAATATCTGCTACAGTGCATAGAAAGGAGAAAGGAAATTAGATGTCAGGAAATATCTACAGTGAATGGTGCTGTACATGGAATGACTGAAACTCAATCATCAACAACTTTGTAATATGGAAAAATATAACTTAATTTTTGTTTAGATGTGAAATTTAAGTCATAATAAAACAGACCAAAAGGAATATAGTTATATATACCTCTATTAATGAATTATATATTTAATATATAAGCACTCATTTTTATTCATAGTATAGTAATGCTTATATGTTTATAAAACTAATACTATGGACAAGTCTTCCGGAAACATAACAAAAGACTTTATCCCAGGCTCCATTCTAGGAGCAACATAATGACCGAGAACACCAACTACAGAAGATGGATTAAAACGACACTGAAGAAGCATAACTGCTAGAACCACAAAGAAAAACTTCATAAGCTCCATTCCCTGAGCTGCACAGCCACCAAGATCTCTAGATACAGAGGTCTGATTTTACCATCCAAGACAAAGCAGAAGTCTTCCACAAACCACGAAGCAACAAGGGGAAAGTAAATGAGCATGCAAGGAGTCTAGAGTTAATCCAAAGACAGTATACTTCAGAGGTGGAGAAACCCTGTATCTGCTAGGTCAAGGGAATTCCCTCTACAATATCCCCAATAGTTACTGTGCCTATGCAGGGGGAAAAAGGAAAGGAAAAAAAAAAAGCACAAAACAATCATTTTTTTCACATGTTTATTTATCGATTGATCGATTTTTTTGATCTTTATTTTGGTGTGGAGATTAAGGTTGATGTCTCCAATATTATTTTATTTTATTTTATTTTGTCTTGTCTTTCTCTTTCTTTTTGCACTCGAGCATGATTTGATTTCAGAACCGAGACTATTGTGTAGTGCTTGTCTTTATTGCTGTAGTGCTCACTAGTTATTTAATTCGATATTTCTGTATTGTTGTGTTTCAATTACCTTTTCCACATCCTCTCTCAAACTGAGGTTGGAAACCTATAGAGGGACTCCGCCCATTTTCAGCGTATTTGACTTTTGACTTCCTTTTTATTTTTTCCCTCTTATTTTGTACCCCAATCCATTGCTTTTCTTTCCTTCAAACAAAACCACATAGCTCTGCACATAGCACATAGCTCTGCCTCTTAAATAGAGGGGGAAACAAGGGAGGGTTCCAGGACCAAACAGATATGTGATCACTAATAGTAAGCCAGACAAAGAGGGGTCCACCTTAATCTAGCAGCCCGGGGGGTGAAGGTGGGGTATATGGGTTATAGAAAGGGAACTGGAATGGGGGGAGGACATATTTGGTGATGGGTATTCCCCTGATTCAATGTCAATATGTACCTAAAATACTACTGTGAAAGATATGTAAGCCATTATGGAAAAAAAATTGTGTTTTTAATCAGAAACTTTCTTTGACTTACATGTATTATTATTATATCAATTATATTATATGTTATGTTATGTTATGTTACTATATTATGTTATGTTGTTTACCTCATTATGTTAATCAATTTTGTCTCTTGAATAAATTCTTACAATAAAAAATAATAAATAAAAAAGGGGAAAAAAACTAATACTATGTAAGTGATTTCCTAGGATCATATATATATCTTTCTCTAACTAGAACCTAAATAAGTTTCTCAAATCTTTAAGGATTCTTTGAACCATGAATAACATTCTATTTCCAAGTTCTCCAACAATCTTTCCACATTTCAAAGATTTCAAGAGTTTTCTTGAAGGCTAATAGACTTATAAGAAACTTTATATTTTATTATAAAAGGAAAAAAATATAAGTGCATAACTTTACACAATAGATTTCCATAGTGGATATATATCTCAGGAGACTGTCTACAGCTTTATTCAACTGCATATTCAATTTATAGCATTAAGAATTTAAATAACACAATTTCATTCTAATTTATTTTTTATTTATTTCTTTGTCCTTGACTGTCTTTCTTTATAATTACTGTAGTGATTTTCACAGAATAAGTAACAATATCTGTTATATGTATATATTTGTATATGATGTATTTGTCGTTTTAAATCTAAAGTCTTTTTCCTTCCTTAGCCTTCTTAAGGTATTTTGAATATAGAGAAAATTGGATTATTTAATATAATATTTGATGAGCTTGTTCATGCATATCAAGTTTATACATATCCATTCCCTCCAAAATTTTTATATAGTATTACCATAACACATTATGAAGATTCATTAAACTGTATTCTTAAACATAAAGAATTCTAAGCATGTCATTTAATATATAAATGTCACCATGAAAAAATTATTGCAACTTACCACAATAGGATGTTAGTATAGTTACCATGTCCTACAGTTTATCTTCAAAAAAAATTCTATTTGTGTACTTATTTTAATAATGGCAAATCTATGCCACTGAAACAAACCAAATACTAAAGAATGCATGCTTTATATTTCACTTATTTCATATTTAAATTCACAAAATGATTTTATAAAATCACAGTTGCCAAACATTGGCAGAATGGTCAAAATGGGAAATTGTTATTCAGTAGAGTCAATGTTTCTTTAATTGCCATGTAAAATTTCCCAGGTTTTTTTTTATTTGTCTTTAGTTACAACTCTAACAATTGGCAGCATAGTTAAACAAGGCTAATATTAATTTGATCTATATTGTTATATAAGTTTTCCTGTTGTCAAGCATTGGGATATTTATAAGCTATTTCTTGTCAGATATGCAGACAGCCAGCAAATAAATAAACTTAGAAAGATGATAGTCTGTGTAGAGGTTGAAAAAGATGATTTATGAGTCCTTAATAAGCAATTACTAGAACACTGGCACCACCAGGGAAAGCCCTCTTGGCAGTTTACAGTTTTCACTATTTTTTTTTTTTTGTGATTTTTGGGTCACACCCGGCAGTGCTCAGGGGTTATTCCTGGCTACAGGCTCAGAAATTGCTCCTGGCAGGCACTGGTGACCTCCTGCATGAAAGGCAAACGCCTTACCTCCATGCTATCTCTCCGGCCCCTAGTTTTCACTATTTTATCTCCAACCTTCCCTGAAGACTTTATTCCAAAGACATTTGTATAAACTCTCCAGACCCATTTGATATGTAAAGTTTAATTTGGAGAGACTGAGCTAGTTAGGCATCTAGCCAAAGAATGTATGCTTCTAATGATTACTGACTCTAAACTATGAATATTGCAAGTGAAGGAAGATTAGAACTCTCAGTCCACGAGGCCCTGTGACCCTGATCAATGTTTTTTTTTCTTTAATGTCTGCTTTGTTTTCTTAATCCTTTAATCTTGTTCATCTGAGGCTGATTCCCAGAAACTTCTCAAAGTTAAGTCAAACTCATCTTATTACTTGGAAATTTGAACATCTTCAGTTCCTTGCAGTCAACTCTACAGCCCACAAACTTTCAGTATTTGGACTCATGCAAATTCTATTATAGTAAAGCAAAATTCCATTACAATTAAGTGAATGACTTTGAAGTTGTACTAACTAAATTTAATTTTTTTAAAAAGCTGACCAAAACTTTAATTCATCTACCAACAGCTTCAAAAGACCAGGGTTGTCTCTTGCAGAAGTTGAACCCTGCTCAAGATCATATATGAGATTATATAAAAAGGGAGCTTCTAGGTTTTTTTTTGTTTTTTTTGTTTGTTTTGTTTTTTATATTTTGGGCCACACCGTGAAGCTCAGGGATTATTCCTGGCTATGTGCTCAGACATAGCTCCTGGTTTGGTGGACCATATGGGATGCTGGGGATAGAACCAAGATCTTGGGTCAGTTGCATGCAAGGCAAACATCCTACTGCTGTGTCATCACTCTGGTCTCAGTTTCTTTTAAAATGATTAGCAGTTGTCTTTCCTACTCCTCCCTTGTTTCCTTTCCAGATAGGCTAGAGTGTTAGAGAGTTAGCATCACTGTGAAACTGTGCTAGACTGTGTGAAACTTATTATGTGAAAATATTTGGAAGTTGTGGTTTTTTTTAAAAAAGTAATTGAAAGATTGAGAGGTGATAAATTATGTATGCTATCTGTTACATCGAACTACGATTTAGATGTACTTATATTATTATGCTATTAGGAGTTATTTATGTGAAACACTAAGGAATTTTAGGTTTTATTTTAATCAATTCTCATGGTAATTTATAGTCTAAACTGTTATGTACAATAGAAAGCAGTCCTAGGGCTAGAGAAATGGTACAACAACACAGGGTAGAAGGTCAGTGATCCACCAACCTATATGATCCCCTTTATACTGCCAGTAATGAGTGATTCTTGAGAATAGATCAAGGACTAAGCCCTGTGAATCAATGGACATGCTCCCCGCAACCCCCCCCCAAAAAAAACTAAACTAAAAGAGAGTTGCCCTATTCTTTTCAAATATGTGCACATTTAAAATTTCTTATTCTTTTGTGTGTTAATAAAACATCTTTCATCTATGCAGCCCAATTCAGGTTCTTGATATAAGAAAACGAGTTGAAGTTCAGATTTACTTTTAAGCGCACAAAATAGATGTGTTATGGGAATAAATATATTAATAATAAAAGTGAGTATAAATCCTAGAATATATCAACTACTTAGTTATTTTGTCAACCTTTTTCCCACTTTGTCTTCTGGCTGGCATTTAATTAGAGTCAAATTGTTATTTGCATTTGATTAGGTTATTTAATTACCAACTTCCTTCTATCTGGAGTCATATCAGATTTCATACTAAAGTGGGAATAGGAAGGACACCTTTGAGACCCCATATAATTCTTACAAATTATTCAGCATCACAATCATATGTTCAAAATATAGATGTCACAATTGTCTTGTTGTGAAGGAGACAATTTTGTCCAATGAAAAACAATCTCAAGTTCTATTATGCAGAGAAATTGGTATTATATAAACTTCACTTTTATTAGAATAATATTATGATCATTTATACCCCCAAAGGCCCATTTATCTTATTCCCACATTCTCACCTATCACAAAATAATGACCTTTTCCCAATTAACTGTGCCTCTAGCCAGTAAAACTTAAATATTACATGCCTTATAATTCTAGCAATCTATTAACAGTGAGTACCCTGAATCACTGGAGACATTCTGTAACAAGTACCTTAAACATATCTCCAGAATAGTCTCTTCTGTAACATAAAGTATATATTTAATTTGATAACTAAACTGAAGAAACGTTCACCATTAAGATTAGAGTCAATTTTTTTACCTTGTGAATAAGAAAATAGACTACAATAGAAGTAATCCTTTTATTTTAAAATTTTTAGAGAAATTATTCTAGAAGAAACATCCTACTCCAAAAATATAAGTACACATGCATTCTTAGAATTAAATGCAGACTAGATAATTTTTATATATCAATTTATATTTTACAAACACCATGCATAATAAGAGGTGTCATAATTTTGAAATATTAATGCAATTTTTATGTATTTTTATCCCTATTTTTCATATATTCATTCAGCAGAACATACAATATTAAACATTTTAGCCTAAAGTAGTTTTTTTTCTAAGTTTTCAACAAGTCTGAAAGAAAGACATATAAAAAAAGAGGTCATAAATACAAGGCTTCTGAAGAGGTACATTTGAAGAAACAGGGAAATTTCCCTTAGGATGATAGATTATGCATAAATTGAATCCAACTGTAGAGAGGCATGGAAGTGATGGTAAGATTGGTACTATTTTCTGTGAAAGAAGGAAAGTTTTTCTTTCTGCCCAAAAACTATGTTCAAAAGAGATGCTTTTAAAGTTCCAGAAGATTTTGAATTATCTAGAGTCTAATTAGATTTTCTTAGCCACACCCAGAAATTCTCAGGAGCTACTCCTGATGGATCTTGGAAGACAATAGGAAACACTATGGGATAAAACAGTATGGGATCTAACCCTGATCAGCAGCATGCATGCAAAAAAAAGTGCTGTACTTGTTTAACTTCTCTCCTGAACCATGAAACACTTTTGTGTTTGCTGGATTTGTAGGATGAGGAAGAATGATATATTGGGTGTATGAAGAACCCAACTAGATTATATTAAATATGTAGGTAGACAATTATGATTACCTTCAATGGTACTTTAAGGGTAATAAAGCTGATTATTCAGGAGCAGAACACTTTCACTATAAAATAAGGATGCAAAAAATGATGAATGAATTAATGACAACTTACAAGGACAGATGACAATGAGTAGTAGATGGCATACTTTAATAAGTATTAAAAAAACTGGCATCACTTAAGCAATAATGATCTATTTTTAATCATATGTAACTATAGACCAGGAGTTAAGATTAGTTTAGCATGACATGATTGCTATTAAGATCTCGATATTTGTTATGTTATCCTCAGTCAACCTCAGCTGTGAGTTTTAGTAATATTTTCCTTCAAAAAGAAGCAAAGACAGCTACTTTATATCTTGGCAACATGCTTGTTGGACTGCCTCCAGAATTAAAAAGAATATTTTGTCCTTGAAAAACAGTTTCAATTAGGAAGAAACAAATATTAGATTAGGATGACAAATAAAGACTTTTCTTTTGGGTTTTAGAGGACATGCCTATACAAAGTTTCAATCCAGACTGAAATTTTAATTCTCTACAGTTATATTGCTTTGGTAAAATAAG
This sequence comes from Suncus etruscus, assembly GCF_024139225.1. Taxonomy (NCBI): domain Eukaryota; kingdom Metazoa; phylum Chordata; class Mammalia; order Eulipotyphla; family Soricidae; genus Suncus; species Suncus etruscus. The sequence goes on from NC_064855.1 coordinate 82,019,061, forward strand.
GTCTATGATAGGGATATGAGGTGAAGATTAATTATTGAAAAAGAAAATAATGTATTTGTCAACTACAAATAAAATGTCATATGTACTCCTTAACTCTAAATAATTTAAAATTATGAAGTACTTACAAGAGTCTGGAGAAAGAATGGAAAATTTTCAACAACACTTATTCTTTATTGCTAGCAGAATTATTTGAAAAAATGCAAATCCAAACTAATAAAAAGATCATTATATTGAACTCTATAAAATATAATTACATTATTTATAATGTTAAGTCTACAGAAAAAAATTTCTGCCCCTTCCACAGCAGCAATTTGCCTGATTTCAGCTTTATTTATAACTAAGCAGTATTCCAATTTGTATATGTGTCATGTGTTTTTATGTTTTAATTTTTGTTTTTTTTTTTGGTAATCTATTTCTTGGTGACACTTGATTTGATTTCAGATTTTGAGTATTGTGAATAATGTAACAATGAATATGGTATAACTAGTGTATTTTCTGAGTAAAGATAAGACAGTGCTAGAACAACATCTATGGTGAAAGGAAACATTCAACAAGGAGGAGGAGGTGATGCAAGGTGTAGAGTGTTATGTATAAATCCTTATCAGGAACAATACTGTAATGTAACACATATTTCAAAAGCTTATTAAAATAAGGAAAAGGAAGCAACTCTTGTAGGAACAGACTGGTGGGTTGGAGGCATATAGGGGTGAGGGATATTGTATACAGAAGTTGATACTATACCTATAGAGATTGATGTATTTCTGAGGCTCTATCATAAATAACTTTGTAATTTCATGGTGACTACATTTATATAAAAATTAGAATGAAAAGAAACAACACTAGAATGACTGCCATGTTTTATTAAAGAGATATTTAATTTCTAGGAATCAGTGGGAGAAAGAATTACACAGTAAAGGTAGCTTTCTATAAAAATGTAAGGACTGATATCTTCTAAAAAACATCACAATAAAAAAAAACAACTACAATCATGCTTGTAATCATGGTGCTTAAATAAATATTTATAAAAAATAAAAAATAAAACACAACAATAATTCCAAAAATCTAAATAAAAATATTTGGAATTTATTCTTAGTAAGCATTTCATTTGTGCAATTGTGAAATTTGAATTATAGCTATAAATATCTATAAAAATATATCTCTTTTTATAATTTAGTATTTCTTGTACTATTTTGGTGCATAGGCTTACTTTTAACTGTATTCTGGTTTTACTCCTTACAGGGCTCAGTGGACCATATGAAGCAGAGATAATATCTTAACAACATGCACGATAGTATTCTACTGAGTAAATTATTTCTATGTTTCTTTCTTTATTTTTCAAACAAGAAAAATATATTTTTCAGAAAATTTTATGCAATATTTTATCTTTTCTTGAACAGATTAGATAGCATTATCTAGTATGTATTTGCTATGGTGTGACTGTATTTCATTCCATTTGCAATTTAAAATAAGCATTAAGAGAACAACAATATGCAGAGCCTTTTTCGGAATTTCTACATTGATATATTCCTCATGATTATTATTTTAAATGATTTCTGGTGGGGGTGGTATTTGAGCATCAGTAGTGTTCAGAGCTTACTCTTTCTTTCTTTCTGTACTCAGGTGTCAATCCTAGTTGGACTCAAGGAATTATTTGGGGTGTTGAAAATCTATACTTTGTCATGTGCAAGGCAAAAGCTCTACCACTCTAGCATAAGCTCTTTTATTTGATTTTTGATTTATAAAACTAATTTACAAAGGGGCTGGAAGGATAGCGCAACGGTAGGGTTTTTGCCTTGTGCATGGCTGACCCAGGATGAACCACGGTTCGATCCCCTGGCATCCCATTTGGTCCCTGAAGTCAGGAGCGATTTCTGAACACATAGCAAGGAATAACCTCTGAGTGTTCTGTCACTAGGTGTGTCCCACCAAAAAAAAAAAAAAAACATTTTACTTAGATTATACCTAAAATTTACAAATTTTTATATATTTTATTTAAACACCTTGATTACCTACATGATTGTGTGTTTTTATATGAAAAATGTTATTAATCCAGAATATATTTATTTGTTTCTGTGTGAATTTTAAAAACTTGATTATATCAACAGACTCTGTGGGAAGAAACATTTTTACTAAATTTAAACAAAATTTTTCTAAACTTGTGAATTACTATGAGATTCATATAGCAAAATTGAACATTATTTGGAGCTTCAAAAATAATGAAAAACGCAAATCTAAAATTTATTTAAAACCTTATATGAATGATTGATTCATCTTTAAAATTATATTTTAAGTTAATATGCATTAATATTTGTACAGGCCTATTTTCTAAATGAGCATTTTGCAGTGACACAAGTAATCTTATTTCTATAGAACATGCATTTTACTATATATAAATCTGAAAAATGATTTTAAAAGTTTATAACAAGTTATCACCAGATTTCTTAATTTCAGGTGAATCGTGTTTAATAAAGAAGGGAATGAATAATTAAAACCATTAACAAATATCACATACTAAGCCTTTTCTATTTTATTTCTAATGTTTAGATATTTTCTTTATCTTGACCACTTCCAGATTTTTATTGTTGAATTACCTAATATAAATTAGCGACATTTAATAAAATAATTATGAACATGCCATTTTGTATAAGCTCATTAGTTTCCATGGAAATGCCTAGCAAATATATGTGTGCTATTTATTTTAACAGAATGTGTCATGAATTATTTTTGAAATACTTTGTGTGAGATACTTAGGAAATTACTAAATATGAAATATGCTCTTTGACTTCATTATAAACAACCATAACCTTCAAGTACAGATTATATAAAAATTTTCACAAACAGTTCCTCAAAACTGCATACATATCTCTAGCTTAGATTACTTTCTTTGTAAATTTTAGTAGAAGCCATAATATTTAACAAGTAAATTCTTCTTTTAGATGAGTAACTCCAAGACTGGTGAGAAACAGATTCAGAAATGTAAGAAATCACTTCATGACTCTTGAACTTTCATAAGCTAAGTAAAATTGTTTGTGGTGATTCCTTGGAAACTTGATCTGATACACAATACTAGTTGAAGAGGAAAAGTCAAGGCTCAAGATTCTGTAATTCTGTAAAGAAGAAATTGGTTTTTATGGACAGAGTTAGTGAGGGAATGATTGAAAATCTGAAAAGAACCTTGGTTTAACTCTAGTGAGGTCTCAGCTGTTAGATCAAAGTTGTGCTGACAGAAAAAGGTATTTTAGAATTAGATAGGACTTTAGCATTATTCTTTGGATTTTCAAAAAAAATCTCTTTAGCACTATAAATTGGAAGTATCACATAGAGGCATTAATAAATATTGTACAATTTTTTGTATATGATATTTAGAAACAGTCTTAATGTATTTGTCAAATAATTCTCTTAATTCTTTATGTGGGAAAGTCACATAAGAGAAACATATGAAGATACATATGAAGTAAATTATGTGCATGTTAAAATCATATGTATGAAATGTCATCTTTGTGACATTTTGACAAAAATGGACTAATAGATGTCATGAGCATAATTAATATATAAACTATTTGAGTTAGAATATGGAAAATTTCTATAAAAAGATATTAGAAATAATTTTCATAAGATAGTTAAGGCTTCTAATTTGAATGTTGGAGTATAGAACTTGTCGATTTATAGGAGGTGAGGCATACCCTGATGTAGGTACTCTTTACTATGATAAGGAATCAATTCTGGAGCAAATCACAGTACTAGCTATGGTGCAAAGGCTTGAGTGAGACCAGGCCTGCCACATGCAAGCAAAATGCCAATTATTTCTTGAATTAAAATTTTTGATTGCACAAAAATCACACAATGTTTGTTTAATTTATATGTGCTTTACATCCATTTTTAAAGATATGCTTTCAAAAAATACTTTACATGCTAGTTAAATAAGTATTAATTTACCAATGTAAGTGAACATATAGATTAAAATTAGTATATTTTGGCTTTATAAAAACACAATTACATATAATATATGTATATATTATATTACATTATATTATATTACATTATAATATATACATTATATTACATATATGTATATAATATATATATATAATATATTACATATAATATTGCTTACTCTCAAACAGTTTAATTTTGAACCTTTCAACCAGATTTTCTTCTTTTATTCCAAGTCAAGTAAATTTCTGTCATTTTCAAATTTTGTTACTTCACTTTTGTTTTTAATTTTTGGGCCACACCCAATGGCTCTCAGAGGTTACTCCTGATGTGCACTCAGATATCACTCATGGCGTGGAGATCATTTTGGACCCTGGGGATTGTATTCCTGTCTGTCCTGGGTCAGCCTCATGAAAAGCAAATCCCTTAATACTGTGCTATCACTCCGGCCCTGTTGCTTCATTTTTAATATATAATTAAAATCAATTTCACTAAGAGTTGAGGCAATAATTAAGACTTTCAAATTCTATATACATTACTTTTTTTTTTGTGTGGCCACACCTGCCAGCACTCAGTGGTTATTTCTGGCTCTGCACTTAGAAATCACTCCTACTGACTTAGGGATCATATAGAATGCCAGAGATAGAACATGAAATGGTCTCAGGTCCACCACTTACAAGGAAAATGCCCTTCTACTGTGCTATCACTCTAGCTTTTATAACTTACTATTTTTATAATTTTAGTCTATATATTAATACTAACTTTGAAGTGTATAGTTTAACATATATATATAATTTAAAACATACTACATCATCAGCAAAAGGCAATGCCAAGTTACTCCCCGAAAGAAAACTTTCTATTCAAGCATTGCCATATATCTGTTCCTTTTCCCAGGTAAGTAAGTCTAGTCTTTAAAGCCATTAAGTAGCATATATATATATATATATATATATATATATATATATATATGCCTATATATGGCTTTAAACACTGCTATTTCTTTATATTTGTTAAGTCATCTTTTTAAAAAAATTTGGAACCACATTCTACATTGCTCAGAAATTTTCCTTGATCTACACTCAGAAATCTATCCCGGTGGTACTGGGGACCATATGAGTTGCTAAAGATTCATCTCATACAAGTTGCATGAAAAGCAAATTAATGCATTAGCTGCTGAATTATCACTTCGACCCCTCCTCAACAATTTTAACAAAAATTAATGGCTACCTGAGTTGATTTCTATATTTTATTTTAAAATTTTAGATTGGAGGAGTGGGGAGAAAAAAAGAATAAATTTATGTAAAGCTTATTTTCTACAAATACATTTTAAAAGCTCTGCATTTACGAGCAGAGGCAGAGAAGGACACAGAATATAAAATGCTTTTAACATCAGCAATGGGTGTAACATTCCTGTGAATTGGAGCACTTACTCAAAGTACAATGCAATGCAAATTACTGAACTAACTACTGGAGTAACACTGTTCGTATATTTGACTTATGCAATTTCAGTTACCTCCAAAAAAAGAAAAATAAATAACACATTTGCTGAGCATTACAACTTAAATATATCAATAGATTCCATCTCAAAGTGAACTATAATGTAATCAGGAGCTGAGAAGCATCTGCCATACATGAAGAAATAAACAGGCTGACTTGGACATACTGTGACACAATATGGTTGCTAGTATACTTTTTATGAATGGTTGATTATTTATAATATTAAGTATGTAAAAAAGTACTTCCATAATTATATAAGTATGTGAAAAAGTACTTCCATAATCTAATATTTGCAGACAGAGGAAACAATGTATCTTAACTATCAGGATAATCCCATTATTTTTATAATAAGATATTAATTTAGACTAGAATGATAGTCTAGTTTATCAGACAATTATCTTGTAGGAAGCTCACCCTGGTTAGATCAACAGTACCTCTCATGATTCCCCTGAGCCTCACTAGGAATGACTCGTGAGCATATGGTCAGCCAGGAAGCCCTGAGTATTGCTGGAGTAATCCCAAAATTAAATAAAATAAATTTAAAAAAGCAAAAAACAAAAATGCCCCACAAACATACATACTTTTAATTCTACTTTTTTTAAACAGTACTAATATAATTTGATTGTTACTCTTTGTTGACAAGTAGGACCTGTTGAATGACAAGGCCATATGGCATCTTCAGGCTTCAGTTCTATGGGTCTTTTCTATTGAGAAGTATCTAGTCTTGTGATGTGTTTCTCTATATTTACAAGTGCTAGTCCATCTATTATTTGTGTTTTACTTTCTGATTCATTTTAATTAGCATGACTCAATTTCATCTGAGTTGCAGAAAAGTTCAAAATTTCATCTTTTCTTAGAGATGTGTAGTATTCAAATTTCTTTATACTTCATATCAGTTTTTTATACTTCCATAATGTTGCATAATACATATTTATATTTAAACATACTCACATAAACATATTTAAGATTAATGCATTTTGTGTTTTTTGGTAAATGCCCAGAAATGAAATTACAAGATCATATGTAAGTTTTAATATTTAATTATTTTTAGTTATTTATAGCCTAAATATTTGCAATAGTGTTAAATATTGTGTGCTTTGTTGTTTTTTGTTTTAGGGTCACACCTGATTAAGCTCAGGACATTTCATGACTCCTCAATAGTTAATAATGGTGATTCTTGGAAGAACATCTTATGGCATAGATGTAATCAATTTGGCCAAGTGCATTTGGACTGTATACTCCTACTGCTTATGATATAGGTATACAAAATTACTATATCTCAAATACCCTTATTTTTTTTGTATAGAGGAACATGTACATACTGAAAGTATATGCAACCCAACTTCATAAGAAGAGACTTATCTATAACCATGATCTTTTCAGACATATATCACTTGACCTGCTATTCACTTATATCTTTTATAATAGTCTTTAATAAACTGATAAATGTGTTATGAAATCAGTGTGTCACCCTAGAAAATTAATTAAACCTCAAACAGAGGTTTACTGTGATATTTATGCCCATGTTTGATAGAAGTGGTGCTGCCATAACAGAAAGAACATTGCAGAGAATATTTTTCATAGGTAAAATCTCAGACATTTGGTCAAAGTATAAAAATAAAATTGATCTATATAAAATCAATTAAGATAAACAGGAGAAAACTATTTTTTCCAAATACATCTAATTGTATCACTTATGATCAATTATTAAATTTCATGGTGCACCATTCTGTTCATTACTATCATCACATCTACTTGTCTTTTTTATTCACTTTTATGAAGACCATAGTCAAATCTTAATTGTTGTAGAAAATAGCACAATGAAGATAAGATGTGAATCCCACTAATATATTTAAACATATTTATATTCAATGTCTAATACTACTAAGCTTATTACAACTATTTTAAGCTCCTGTTATAACTCCTTCTCTTTCTATACATAATCTTTTACTTTTCATTGCTTCTTTTTAGTTTTGTTTTGTTTTGGTTTGTTTTTTTTAGCCACACCTAATAGTGTTCATGTTTACTCCTTGCTCTGTATTCAGAAAATATTTCTGACAGGACTCAGGTGACAATATTTGGTGGTTAAGGATAAAACCAGGTCAGCTCTGTGCAATGAATATGCTCTATCCACCATTTTATAACTCTTATGTCTCTAGACCCCCTCTATTACATCTTTTTATTTATTCTTTCTTTAATTTTTGGGCCACACCCAGTGACAATCAGGCTATGGGTTCAAAAATCACTATTGGCTTGGGGGACCATTTGGGATACCAGAGAATCAAACTGAGATCCTTCCTGGCTCAGCCGTGTGCAAAGCAAAGGCCTTACCGGTGTGCCATCTCTCCTTCCCCTCCATTACATCTTTATATTAGAGAAAATATAGTACATAATTTGATTGGAGGGAGGGTAATAAAATGATGAACACATATGCTACCAAAATAACAAAATTGTATTTGTAGAGAAGCATGTTACTCGAAGCAATATAAAATTACTTCCCCAAACAAATGCAAATGTTTCATGCATGTGAAACAGTTGAGGTGAGCAACAAAATTAATTTATTCATTAAATAATCATACCTATTTCCTCTTAGTATACTTGATCAGTCAGGTGCTTAAGTGTATGATAATATCATAGAACATACAACTCAGATTCATGACTAGAAACAAAAACAAGAAATCAAAATGAAAGTATCTAATCTCAGAAAATCTTCATATATCTATTATTGCTCCCTTTTTTGTGCTTCTCATGATAAACAAATGGTTGTAACTATGGAGTATTATCATGAAGTACTATGCTCACTATTGTATTATCAATCAGCTCAGGGTAATTATAAACTTCCGAGAAAAATTATCAAATTTGGTGAAAGGTACAAAGTGTATAACACTTGCCTTGATTACCATGCCTTGCATGCCACCAACTCAGGTTGATTTCTGGCATCTTATATGAATCCCTGGGTAACTCTATGAGTATATCTTGAGAGCAAGGCTAGGAATAAGCCCTGAGCATACCATATGGGCCTCCCTTAAAGGGGAAAAAGCAGCTAATTGCACTATTTAGGTCAAGATCACTAATCGTTTTTCATTGTCCATTGGACAAAGTGTTAAATTAAGTAGAATAAATCATGTTCTATAAACTCAGTTCTTTGGAAGTCAGATATTGTGTGGTAGCAATAGTATTTTAATTGAATTTTAATGGTTGCTTATATTTATTTTACCTTGAATTTAAATTTTTCAAACATGGGCTGCATCTACTCTAAATAGGTAGTATGTTATACTGAAACAAAATCAATTTTCTATTGTTCTTTTCTCACTTTGAAAATCATGCTGGAGTGAAATATATGAAACTATCTTCTGTAACACATTTAATGATGTGTTATTAGCTTGCATTATTATTTGTCTCAGGGTTATGACTAAACATCTGTTTGTAGAATTTACTTCTAACTCCAATATTTAGTGAGAGCCTATCACCCAAAAATAATCCTTCAACTCGTTGCCTATTCTCTTTGTTAATTTCTATAGTTTTCAAGATTTTTCAAGAATTATTTTTAGTCTGGTTAAGACTATTAAGATTATTTTACAGATACTTGCAATATATTGTGCCCTTTATTATTTGTGTTTTTTGGGGAGCATCACTTGGCCACATCCAGAAGTGTTCATGTTTACTCCTGGAGTTGTGCTCAGGGATAACTTACCTGGTAGTATGGGGGTCTAAATAGGATGCTATGGTTTGAATTTCGGTAGGTCATATGCAAGGCATCTATCCTACCTCTATGATTTCTCCCTAGAATATGTAGTATATTTTTAAGTTAATTAAATTATATATATATTTAATCATATCCTTCCTGTGTTTCACTTTTTCTCAAGTCCACATTTTCTGAAAAACAGAAACAAGAATAAAACTAAAATTCTGGGAAAACTAAAATAACTCAAAATATTTTTTTAATTCATTTGGTATCAGGATTTCTTTGAACATCATAACACAATTTATTGTAAAAAGTGTTAGTTATGTGAAAATTGACATTTAATATCTCTGATTTTTATACTGACTCTATAACCAGTTTTCTATCCCGTTATATGGCTAAATAGTGTACGCTATTCTATTTGCTTCCATTCACTAGTATTTTAATTTCTATTATTATCTTTAATAAATATTTTAATTTGGGGGCCAGAGCAATCGTGCAGCGGAAGGGCTTTTACCTTGCACGCTGCTCACCCAGGATAAACCTCGGTTGGATCCCCTGCGTCCATATAGTCTCCCAAGCCAGGAGTGATTTCTGAGCACACAGCCAGGAGTAACCTCTGAGTGTCACAGGATGTGGCCCTCGCCAAAGAAACAAACAAAAAAATTAATTTAATCTTACTAGATACAATTACAAATTTGTACGGAGTTTTCATCATACAATGTCCAATAACCAGTCATCTCTTCAGTGTAAATTTCCTGCCAATACCAATGTCCTCAGTTTCTTCCCATACTTCTCCCTCTCCACCTGTCTCTATGGAAAAAATTTTTTTTCTCTCCCTCCTTCTCTCTCCTCTCTCTCCTCACTCTCTCCTTTCCCCTCTCTCTCTCCTCTCTCCCTCTCTCTCTCTCCCTCTCCCTCTCTCTCACTCACTCTCTCCCTCTCTGTCCCTCTCTCTCCCTCCCTCTCTCTCCCTCTCTCTCCCTCCCTCTCTCTCCCTCTCTCTCCCTCCCTCTCCCTCCCTCCCTCTCTCTCCCTCCATCTCCCTCTCTCTCCCTCTCTTTACCTCCCTCTCTTTCCCTCTCTCTCCCTCTCTTTCCCTCCCTCTCTCTCCCTCTCTCTCCCTCCTCTCCCTCCTCTCTCCCTCTCTCTCCTTCTCTCTCTCCCTCTCTCTCCCTCCTCTCTCCCTTTCTCTCCCTCTCTCTCCGTTTCTCTCTCCATCTCCCTCCCTCCCTCTTTCTCCCTCTCTCTCCCTCTCTCTCCCTCCCTCCCTCTCTCCCTCTCTCTCCCTCTCTCTGTCTCTCTCTCCATCTCCCTCCCTCTCCCTCCCTCTCTCTCCCTCTCTCTCCCTCTCTCTCTCCCTCCCTCCCTCTCCCTCTCTCTCCCTCTCTCTCCCTCTCTCTCTCCCTCCCTCTCTCTCCCTCTCTCTCCCTCCCTCCCACTCCCTCTCTCTCCCTCTCTCTCCCCCCCCCTCTCTCATTTTTGTGTGTGTGGTGTGTCTCTCTACCCTGCTCTGCCTCTCTGTCTCTTTCAATCTCAGCTCCCAGTTGTACTCCAGAATAGGGAGAAGGCGTTAGGTTGATCCTGAGCAATAGGACAAAGGCAATGTGGAGCAGGAAAAGCAATGTGGAGCAGGAAAGTTTCTTTGTGAGGTTTTAAACTGATCCTAGTTCTTCTGCTCTGGGTAATCCAGTTTATTTGCCTCTAAGAGTGGCAACCAGGTTCTAGGACTGGAATTGCATTTCCAAGATTTTGCAGGTTTCTAATTCAGAGATAGGTCTATTGTTTTAAATTCTTTCAAGCCATAGCACTGATTTGAATTTAGACATTGTTTTTCTTAGCAAATATATGTTTAAACTATAGAAATCAGAGCTTTATAATTTTTATTTAACTAATTTTAGTTAAAAATAATACTCAGTAATATAGTCATTTTACAATTTGGATTCATTATCTTTTTGCTCTATGACATAATTCCATAGTTTATTTTTATTTTATCATATGACAAAAATCTCACTTTTTCTTTGCAATCCCTTTAAGGTGAATTTAATTTCATGAACATAGGAAAGTTCATATTTCTCTACATTTGTATATCAATATTGTTTTCTGCTATAAGACTTATTATCCTTTTATTTTAAGATATTCAATACAATTACATATTTGTAAAATACTTATAATTTAACAATTGAATGTTCTATAACTATTGGGGATAATTAACAAACCTCAGGTAAAATGTTTTCTATTTAAACTTTCAATCGTTTCTGAACATATTTGAGATTGAAATAATGCCATGGAACAGTGGAATATTCTATTTCCTTTTTCCTATTTGTTCACATTTCAGCTTACTGCCTTTAGACTTTTCAAAAAAAATCAATACAACCTCTATGAAGTTTCAAAGATAATTTGCAGAAAGTATAATGGTGCCTTTTACATTAAAAAATACATTTAAGAATCATTACTTCTACTAAGTATGCTGAAGAAGTAGTTTCTGAAAGGTAGCAGTAATCCTATTTATTCACATGATACACTTTTTCATTTTAATCATCATTCGTAAGCTTTCATCCTATTCAAGTTGTCACCTAAAATTCTAATGGCTCATTGATTTTGGAAGATATGACTGAGACTTTTACATTTCTGTTAAGATAGTAGTATAAGATAATAAAAATTAGGCCCCAGTACTATCTAAATTAGCATTTATGAATGTCTCTTAAGACTGATATTTAACGGTGGTAGGGGGACTAGTAACATAAAGAGACATGACCTATGGACTTGGTATATATTTTTAAAAACAGGCATTTTATAATTAATTTTTATGACTTGAAGGATAGTGCTCATTACGTGTCCTAATTTGTTATCCTCAGTGTTTTAGTTCCATAGATTTTTATAACCTTTATATTTTACAAAACTAAATATATTTATTTTAATTAATGATGGGGATTTTTATTAAATAATATGTTTATTACTATTGTAAGAGTAATTCATAGGTGTGCAGATATGGCAATGAGAGAAGTTGAAGGAAGAGGAGAATGGGAAGTGACTCTAAAGAGACAGACACCAGTCTCCTAAGCAAGGTTTGCTCATTAACTGGACACAAAAATTCCTTGCACAAAGGCCACAGCAACCAACTAATGGAGAAAGAAAGATTTTATAAGTATGATCTTGGGCTCCCTGTGTGTGACACCAGGCGGGGAAAATACACGAAAGTACACCGGCCCAGTGGGCCCAACTGTGAAAAACTGTGAGTGTGACCTGTCTATGTCTGTCTACTGTCCTCTTGCGTGAAACTCTTGCGAGTGGGGCAAAAAGAGACTCCAGAAACCTTGCTCGCCCAGACGCCATTTTCAGGGAGGGACTATAGAGCATGAAAACTGGCTAAGCTTTGCAAAACCCGGCTCCCTGTGTGTGACACCAGGCAGGGAAAATCCGAGAAAGTACACCGGCCCAGTGGGGCCCAACTGTGAAAAACTGTGAGTGTGACCTGTCTATGTCTGTCTACTGTCCTCTTGGTGAAACTCTTGCGAGTGGGGCAAAAAGAGGCTCCAGAAAAGTCGCTCGCCCAGACGCCATTTTCAGGGAGGGACTACAGAGCATGAAAACCGGCTAAGCTTTGCAAAAGCCGGCTCCCTGTGTATGACACCAGGCGGGGAAAATACACGAAAGTACACCGGCCCAGTGGGCCCAACTGTGAAAAACTGTGAGTGTGACCTGTCTATGTCTGTCTACTGTCCTCTTGCGTGAAACTCTTGCAAGTGGGGCAAAAAGAGGCTCCAGCGGAGCACGGCCACGTAGCGAAGTGGAGCGGCCGTGCACTCTTTCTAAGGAAAGAACTCCATTGCAACAAGAAGGAAAAATCACACTAAGAACAGCGCTATATTACAGAAGCAAACATTTCTCTCCGGACTGTCTTCTCTGTTGCATGCTCGGGCCTAAGATTTGACCCAGTGTGAGGCTTCATCCACGGAGGACTCTCCTCCCTTAGAGGCAAGTCAGACCATCCAGAAATGGAGGAGCCAGAGGAGTGTGCTGCCTGCATCATATAGACAATGAATACCACCACAACACATAGAAAAACCCACAATACAAGTGTGACAATGGGGGAAACAACGCAGGCCAGCATCAGACATAGAGAATGAAGATGACAATTCTGAGGACCAGATAATGACCAACCAACTAATCAACCTCTCAGATAAGGACTTTAGACTAGCAATATGGAAGATGCTCAACGGACTCCAAGAAACCATGGATCGAGTTGAAAAGAACACTAGTAAGAACCAAGAAAATATGAAGACAGAAATCACAAAACTCCAAACTGAAATATCATGTCACCTAACAGGACTGAAAAAGTCAGTAAACGAAGTGAATGACAAAATGGATAAGCTCTGGGACAGGGTATCAGAAGCTGAGAATAGACTTGGTGCTGTGGAAGATGAGATACATAACAATTCCATACAGCAGGAGAGATTGGACAAAAAACTTAAAGCAAATGAGCAGACAATGGAAAAATTAGTCAAAGAATGGGAACAGACGAAAATAGAAGTCTATGATAAGATCAACAGAAACAACTTAAGAATCATTGGAGTCCCAGAGACCCAGGAAGAAAATTTCCAGGAAGAATCAACGGTCAAGAACATCATTAAAGAGAAACTTCCAGAGCTAAAGAATATATGTGATCAAATCCTGCATGCCCGAGGAGTACCAACCAAAAGAGACCCCAGAAAAGCCACCCCAAGACATATCCTAGTCACAATGACAAATCCCACAGATAGAGACAGAATTCTGAAAACAGCAAGATCAAAAGGGGAAATCACGTTCAAGCAAGCTTCCCTGAGATTTACAGCAGACCTGTCACCAGAAACACTCAATGCCAGAAAGCAGTGGTGGGATATTGTGACAAGACTGAATGAAATGAATGCTTCACCCAGAATACTATACCCAGCAAAACTCACTTTCTGGTTTGACGGAAGAATAAATGGCTTCACAGACAAAAACCAGCTCAGAAACTTCACAGACACAAAACCAGTCTTAAGAGAAAAACTGAAAGACCTAGTCTAAGACAAGACTACCCAAAAGACACACCAAATTTTGAAATAAAGATGGCGTTAAATCCCAGGACAATTCTTTCTCTCAACGTCAATGGACTAAATGCACCAGTTAAGAGACACAGAGTGGCTAAATGGATCAAAAAACTCAATCCAACCTTCTGCTGCCTACAAGAAACGCACCTGAATAGTCAGAACAAACATAGACTCAAAATAAAAGGCTGGAGAAAAATTATCCAAGCAAACAACACCCATAAAAAAGCTGGAGTGGCCATACTAATATCAGATAATGCAAACTTTATACTCAGGAAGGTTGTAAGGGACAAAGATGGACATTTTATATTAATCAAGGTGTACGTAGAGCAGGAAGAATTCACTCTCCTAAACATATATGCACCGAATGAGGGGCCAGCAAAATATTTAATACAACTGTTGACAAATCTGAAAAATAATATCAAGAACAACACAATAATTGTGGAGGAACTTAACACGGCTTTGTCAACACTGGATAGGTCAATGAGACTGAAACCCAACAAGAATATACTAGACCTGAGGAGAGAAATGGAAGAAAGAGGCCTAGTGGATATATATAGGACACTCCATCCCCAGAAACCTGGATACACATTCTTCTCCAATGTACATGGGACATTCTCCAGGATAGACTACATGCTGGCACATAAAACATACCTTCATAAGATCAAGAGGATAGAAATTTTGCAGACTACCTTCACTGACCACAAGGCTCTGAAATTATTTGTGAACTCCAAAGGGACTCAGAAGAAACATTTTAACACCTGAAAGTTAAACAGTCTCATGCTCAATAACCAGTGGGTCCGAGATGAAATCAAGGAGGAAATAAAAAGGTTCCTGAAAACAAATGACAATAAAGACACAAACTATCATAACTTATGGGACACAGCAAAAGCAGTACTGAGAGGAAAATTTATAGCTTTGCAAGCACACATCAGGAAGGAAGAAGAAGCTTACCTGAGTAGCTTAATGACACAGCTAATAGAACTAAAAAATGCTCAACAAAAGGACCCAAGAATAGGAAGACAGAAGGAAATAACAAAGCTGAGAGCAGAAATCAATGAAGTGGAAACTCAAAAAACAATCCGAAAGATCAACGAAAGCAGAAGTTGGTTCTTTGAAAAAATAAACAAGATTGATAGACCACTGGCAAACCTAACAAAGAAAGAGAGAGAGAAAATGGATTACTCGTATCAGGAATGAAAAAGGAGAGATCACTACTGATATGACAGAGATTCAAAGGGTAATCAGAAACTACTTTGAAAAACTCTACGCCACTAAAAATGAGAACCTGGAAGAAATGGATAAATTCTTGGACTCTTATAATCTTCCACGGTTGAAGGAAGAGGATGTAGCATATCTAAACACCCCCATCACTATTGATGAAATTAAAACAGTAATCAAATGTCTGCCGAAAAACAAAAGCCCAGGTCCAGATGGATTCACTAATGAATTCTATCAAACTTTTCAAGAGGAACTACTGCCAATCTTGGCAAGACTCTTTCATGAAATTGAACAAACAAAAACACTTCCAAATAGCTTTTATAAAGCCAACATCACCTTGATACCTAAACCAGACAGAGACGCTACCAAAAAAGAAAATTACAGACCAATATCACTGATGAATGCAGATGCAAAGATCCTCAACAAAATCCTGGCAAATAGGATTCAATGCCTCGTTAAGAAGATCATCCACTACGATCAAGTAGGTTTCATCCCAGGAATGCAAGTCTGGTTTAACATCTGTAAATCTATCAACATAATACACAACATCAATAACAAGAAAAATAAAAACAACATGATCATATAAATAGATAAAGAGAAAGCATTTGATAAGGTCCAACACCCATTCTTGATCAAAACTCTCAGCAAGATGGGAATGGAGGGAACCTTTCTCAATATAGTGAAGGCCATCTACCACAAGCCAGTGGCAAATATTATCCTCAATGGAGAAAAACTGAAAGCCATCCCTCTAAATTCTGGCACAAGACAAGGCTGTCCTCTCTCACCACTCCTATTCAACATAGCACTGGAAGTACTTGCTATAGTGATTAGGCAAGAAAAGTATATCAAGGGAATCCAGATAGGAAAGGAAGAAGTCAAGCTCTCACTGTTTGCAGATGACAGGATACTCTATTAGAAAACCCTAAAGACTCTATTGAAAAGCTTCTAGAAACAATAGACTCATATAGCATGGTGGCAGGCTACAAAATTAACACACAAAAATCAATGGCCTTTCTATACACCAATAGTAATAAGGATGAAATGGACATTAAGAAAACAACCCCATTCACAATTGTGCCACACAAACTCAAATATCTTGGAATCAACTTGACTAAATATGTGAAGGACCTATACAAAAAAACTATAAAACTCTGCTCCAAGAAATAAGAGAGGACACACGGAAATGGAAACGCATACCCTGCTCATGGATTGGCAGGATTAACATCATCAAAATGGCAATACTCCCCAAGGCATTATACAGATTTGATGCCATCCCTCTAAATATACACATGACATTCTTCAAAGAAGTGGATCAGACACTTTTGAAATTCATTTGGAACAATAAACACCCTCGAATAGCTAAAGCAATCATTGGGAAAAAGAATATGGGAGGAATTACTTTTCCCAACTTTAAACTGTACTACAAAGCAACAGTTATCAAAACAGCATGGTATTGGAATAAGGATAGGTCCTCAGATCAGTGGAATAGGCTTGGATACTCAGAAAATGTTCCCCAGACATACAACCACCTAATTTTTTATAAAGGAGCAGGAAATCCTAAATGGAGCAGGGAAAGCCTCTTCAACAAGTGGTGTTGGCACAATTGGATAGCCACTTGCAAGAAATTGAACTTAGACCCCCAGCTAACATCATGTACGAAGGTAAAATCCAAATGGATTAAAGACCTCGATATCAGCCCCAAAACCATAAGATATATAGAACAGCACATAGGCAAGACACTCCAGGACATTACAGGCATTTTCAAGGAGGAAACTGCACTCTCCAAGCAAGTGAAAGCAGAGATTAACAGATGGGAATATATTAAGCTGAGAAGCTTCTGCATCTCAAAGGAAATAGTGCCCAGGATACAAGAGCCACCCACTGAGTGGGAGAAACTATTCACCCAATACCCATCAGATAAGGGGCTAATCTCCAAAATATACAAGGCACTGACAGAACTTTCAAGAAAGAAACATCTAACCCCATCAAAAAATGGGGAGAAGAAATGAACAGACACTTTGACAAAGAAGAAATACACATGGCCAAAAGAAACATGAAAAAATATTCCACATCACTAATCATCAGGGAGATGCAAATCAAAACAATGATGAGATACCACCTCACACCCCAGAGAATGGCACACATCACAAAGAATGAGAATCAACAGTGTTGGCGGGGATGTGGAGAGAAAGGAACTCTTATCCACTGCTGGTGGGAATGCCGTCTAGTTCAACCTTTATGGAAAGCGATATGCAGATTCCTCCAAAAACTGGAAATTGAGCTCCCATACGATCCAGCTATACCACTCCTAGGAATATACCCTAGGAACACAAAAATACAATACAAAAACCCCTTCCTTACACCTATATTCATTGCAGCACTATTTACCATAGCAAGACTCTGGAAACAACCAAGATGCCCTTCAACAGACGAATGGCTAAAGAAACTGTGGTACATATACACAATGGAATATTATGCAGCTGTCAGGAGAGATGAAGTCATGAAATTTTCCTATACATGGATGTACACGGAATCTATTATGCTGAGTGAAATAAGTCAGAGAGAGAGAGAAAAACGCAGAATGGTCTCACTCATCTATGGGTTTTAAGAAAAATGAAAGACACCCTTGTAATAATAATTTTCAGACACAAAAGAGAAAAGAGCTGGAAGTTCCAGCTCACCTCAGGAAGCTCACCACAAAGAGTGATGAGTTTAGTTAGAGAAATAACTACATTTTGAACTGTCCTAATAATGAGAATGTATGAGGAAAATGGAGAGCCTGTCTAGAGTACAGGCGGGGGTCGGGCGGGGCGAAGGGAGACTTGGGACATTGGTGATGGGAATGTTGCACTGGTGATGGGTGGTGTTCTTCACATGACTAAAACCCAAACACAATCATGTATGTAATTAAGGTGTTTAAATAAATTTAAAAAATTCAAAAAAAAAAGTATGATCTTGATTCTTCTGTAATGGAGTTTGCTTAGGGCTAATATTATTTAAATTCATTGCCTTCTGTTTTAGAAGCTTGGATTTCAGAGATGAAAGCTCTTAGCTAGCTCCTTCCTGAATAATTCCAGAGCCTCTCTTCTTGCCTAGCATCCTGCAACAATAATGGACTATTGGTTGATTTTTTTCTTTTGTGATTTTAACTTCAAATGACTGAATTCCAGATTTAGACACCTGTATGCAAATTACATTTTCCTCAGACCTAAAAGTCACTTTAATATGTTCACCAAAGAGATATAAAATAAAATCTGAGACCAAATCACAGAGAAAAGTAATAGATTTGAATATACACCCCTGGTATTTACCACAAAGGGTCTTTTTTTTAACATTTTATTTTGTTGTAAGATGTTTTATATGTGTTTGATATTAAATAGAACTGGAACACAATAAAGAAGTTTTCAGTGCAGCCTTAGTAGTATCTATTTAATATATGCATAATAACATTTATGTTTTTACTGTAGTTGATTGCTCAAAAGTACTTCTATTTCTTTTTCCCTTGATAAGAATCAACTGTTATGTTAATTTTTTAATTTGTTACTTTAAAAAATATCCTACAAGCAATTAACTTTTGTTTCATACAAAAATTTAAATGAGGTCAAGGTCCCTGGTAAGTTTCTTTTTAGGGGTTGCTTTATTGCTATATTATATCATCAGTTTTTGAAGACTTTAGAGTCTTGATGAAATTTTTATAATTTTTGTTATTTATGATATTTTAAAATATCATTATTGGTAATAGAATCCTGGTATTAGGATCAATTTATGCTAATAAAAAATCCTAAATTTTTTGTTAGTTAAAGTTTTGTTTTCTCTGCCCTATTTCAGGAAATCCCTAACATGTATAGTAGTAGTTCAGACACAGTGTAAAAAAATAAGGGTGATATCTTCCATCTCTGATATACAGTTAATGCACTGAAAGAATTTTATTACACAACTATGTCTTGCATTTTTTCAGGAATATCTAATATATTTTCTATTTATTTACAGGATATAATTTTGGAAGCTGATGATACAGAAATAGTTTGCCATTTATATGAATAATTTATTGAAGAAAATATATATAAATATAAGAATGATAAAATAGATTCTTTAAGATTGATGATACAAGAACATTTGCATTACAGATGTTACCGGCATTTGAACTAAAATTTGTATTTATTTTTTTTATTTTTATGATGTAACTCAGTTTCCACTTTCTTCTCCTGATATATATTCATGTTCTTTTTTGAATATGTGCCTATTTGTCCATCTCTCACTCCATTTTCATTCTTTCTTTCTCTCCCTTTATTTTTCTCTAAACAAAATTGCTCTTTATATAAAAAAATAAAAATTTTTAGTAGTAGAATATAAGTATTTTGTGGAGAAAAGAACATAATTTAAGTAATAAAAATGCTTTCTATTAGAATACTTTAATCAGCAGTCCAAAAATGGGAACCACTACAACCTTCAACAGAACTTTTGGAGCACTGAATTTTCAAACCCCTATGAAGAGAAGCATTTCTTCGCCCTAGTCAACTGTTCTGGTTTTGATCTTATAAATATATATGGAGCAGTAATAAAATGGAAAGAAGCACTGCCTTCCACTCATGGTACTTGATATTGATCCCCAGCACCATATATGTACTAGAAATAATCACTGAGAATCAAATGGGTATCCTCCACACACACAAAAAAAATTGAATAAAGTGGAATAGCTATAGTGTATATTTTTAATTATGCCAATATGTGAAGATTTTGCATTGTGATAATCACAGGTTGAATCTGAGAAATAGATAAAAATGAACAAAAATGTAGTAAAATAAGCATAAAGTGTGTATCAAACAATGGAAGGAGATGAGCACATATGAAGATAATTTTAGGATAGTTTGTTTAAATATAAAGATTTTATACCTGTTCATTGTTTCAGGGATCATGAATACAAGATTTTTATTTGAAAGGCACAAGTTCAATCACTAGCACTGCATGAAACTCTAAATTATGAGAATAACTCTGGTAACCACTGGATCTGTGGAATCTAGCGCTCAAAGGTCCAGCCAAATTGGCTTATTCAAACTAGGAATGGCCACTGAGAAAGCTTAGCAGTCTGGAAACATCCTTTACTAAAAACATATATGGAAATTTAGATATCAAACGTGTGACTAAAATTTAGAGGAATTGACCAATTTGGTTAAAAATGGTCAACAACATATAGTATTTACTCAAGCTTGTTAAATTAGCAAGTGATACACCTAATCATATCTGATGATTGTATAGAATATCTGATTGGATGAATAAAACTTTTATAATGGGGTAAAATTTTTAAAAGAGGGCAAAGTATTAGGTCAGAGAAGGCAGATTATAAATTATCCAAATGAAATAGTGAATAAAATATGGCATTAAATTTAGATAAATTTTAATGCTGCATTTTAAATGGCACACTTAAAGTCAATCATAAGTAAAGGTACAAAAATATAATCTATGAAAATTACTTTATACATTTTAAAGATACTTAATTCTAATTAAGTATATGGCTAAATCTTAAGCATGACACGTGTATAGCATATGACACAACATGGATCAAATCTTTTGATACTCAATATAAATTTTATCAAAGACCAACTAAGTTTATTATAGTCCCATTTTTGTTTGTTTGCTTTTGTTTTGGGGCCACACCTCGTGACACTAAGGGATTACTCCTGGCTATGTGCTCAAAAATCACTCCTGGTTTGGGAGACACTATGGATTTCTGGGGACAGAACTCAGGTCTGTCCTGGGAAGCTGCATGCAAGGCAAAAGCCGTACTGCTGAGGTATCGCTCCAGCCCCATAGTCCCAATTTTTATCTTGCTTCTAATTTGTTTGGCCATGGGTGCTTCTTCCTTGAAGATTAATTTAACTTCATTGTCATGGAGTATTGAGCCTATATTTTTCTCTATGCACCTATGGTTTTAGGTTCGATATCAAGTTATTTAATCCATTTTGATTTGATCTTTCTGTACAGTGTTAAATAGAGGCCAGAGTTCATTTTTCTAATGCAGTTTTTCTCAACACCACTTGTTGAAGAGGCTTTATATTTCTTTCTGTATTTTAAAAGATTAATTGATCATCTCGTGAGATCATTCTACTATTTCTTTACTCTGATTCATTTCACTCAGCATAACATTCTTCATATTCAATTATATATAAGAAAATTGTTGGTGGGAAATGGACACTGGTGAGGGGATGTACAATGTACATACATTATAATATATTAGATTGTATTATTATACAACTGTATAAAAGATGTGAAAGTTTGTAGAATTAATAATTAATCTACACATGTATGCATTAACATGCCAGCCATTCTTTCTTTTCTGGGTTTCATTGCAGAATATATATTTTTATTGTCAATCCAAACACTTTTGATTTACATTATCTTTCTCATTTCTTAATGCTTCCAGTTAATGTCATAAGTACCAAGTGATGTGTTTCTCAATTATGCTTAGATATTCACTATAATGTTTGCAGTAACTCTGTTATAAATTTTATTTCTAATATGCATAATTATTTCAAAAATATCTCTTGGCACCAGGAAGGATGTAGATAAATTTATGAAAATGTAGTAACATATTTAGAAAAAACTGAATGAAAAAAACATTTTCCCAGTATCTAACACAAAAAAGAAAGTTAGCTATCACAAGATTCACAGAAAATGACAAATACCAATATAAATGATTTATATAAAAATCATAGAAATTTATTTAAAATATATAATTTATATTTAGTTTATATAATTTACCTATGTAAAAGTTAAAATTATAAACTAAGTTTAATTATATAAATTAGTTATATAAATTATTTTAATGGCAAATACATGTAAAGATATCTTGTCTGATGTACAAAGTCACTGATCACTTGCATTATATATATAATTTTGACAAAAGAAACATTGAATTTTGTGTAGCAACATATATTTTTAAAACATAAAATATTATGAATTACAATCAGCAAAAAACACTGAGAGAATTTAGGCTTTCTACAAATAATAAATATTTTCCATTCTTTTCAGCACTAAATTAACCCCGAAGTTAAATACTTTATATACTTCAAACAACTTTCTGTGTAATTAATTTACCTGCTCAAAGTGGTTCATTTTATAAAGTGCTATTTTACCTTGGGACATAATTTTATATTCAAAGAAAGTATGCTGCTCTTGATTTCTCTTAAAGGACATTTGGTAGATTTATAATTAGAGAGATGTATATGAATTTAAGAAGTATAACTGGTAAATTCATTTTACTTGAAATAATGAGTTGAGTTACTGGAAAAAGAATAATGGTAAGTTTGAAATAAGGAAATAAATTTTGTAACAGGAAAGTTCTCTCAGTTAAGAATTTTCATTATGAATAGAAGAACATGGAAAAGGTTAATGCATATGTGAATAGTAACCAAAATAGGAAGATGAATAAAATAAAAAATTTGACTTTGAATGTCTTGTCTACTTAAAATAATGTATATTGTTGAAAGAAATTAAATGGATACATGCCTATTAATATATGTACACTATTATTTTATCAGTAATAAAGTTTTTGTTGAAAATACAATATTAAAACTTAAAAAATTGGAACCAAGAGATACTGGAGGGTCAAGATTGGCTGAGAATGTATGGAGAAACAAGTGGATGTCCTAAACATTGTTTTTCAGCCCTTCCCTCAAATAATATTTTACAAATTGCTTATGATTATCAGAACCATTAAATGTTAAGTATTCTTAATTAAAAATTAGATTATTCAAAACAGTTAATCAGTTATAAAGTTATTCAGATGAGTGTTTCTTAATTGGGTTCCACTCTACATAATGTTTGGGAGCCAAAGACCCTCAATCGAGTCATAGTAAAAAGATAAAAAAAATGAGCTCATGTGCTTTTGAAAATGAATAATAGTAAGAAAAGACTCTGAATGGGGTCCAGGATGCATACAACAAGAGTTTGTTTACTCGGCAGACATTTTGGGGCTTCCCCAGACTTGCTTCAACCTGGGAACTTTGATCTTCTCTGGCATTCATCACCTGACAGCTTGCCTCAGCTGAGGTGAGTCTTTCTGGGCTGGAGTTGCAGATAAAGCTGACTGCTGGGCCCCTTAGGTTTGGCAGACACTTTGGGGCTTCCCTCAGATTGCTTTAACCTGGGAACTTTGATCTTCTAAGGCATTCATCCCCTGACGGCTTGCCTTGGCTGAGGTTGAGTCTTACCGGGCTGGAGTTGCGGATAAAGCTGACTCTGGTGGCCCCATTCAGCCCACCTATAAGGGGTCAAAGCAGAGGAGCACAGCCACTCCACTTCGCTTCGTGGCCACACACTCCACCTAGCCAATGAATACCACCACAATATGTAGAAAAACCCACAGCATAAGCGTGACAACGAGGAAACTACACAGACCAATATCAGCTATAGATAATGAAGATGGAAACTCTGATGACCCAACAATGGCCAACCACCTAAGCAGACTTTCAGAAATAAAGTTTAGAGAAGAAATATGGAGGATGCTCATAGAACTCAAAGAAAGTATAGATCAGAACACTAATAAAAATCAAGAGAATATGAAGATAGAAATCAGAAACTCCAAACTGAAATATCAGGTCAAATAACAGGTCTGAAAAACTCAGTAGACAAATTGAAGAACATAATGGATGAGCTTTCCAACAGGTTAAAAGCAGCTGAGGATAGAATTATTGCACTGGAAGATGCAATGCATAATAACTTTACACAGCAGAAGAGATTGAAACAAAGCCTTAAATCAAATAATCAGACAATGGAAAAATTACTCAAAGAATATGAGCAGATGAAAATAGAAGTCTTTGATAAGCTCAACAGAAACAGCTTTAGAATGATTGGAGTCCCAGAGACCCAAGAAGAAAATCTCCAGGAAGAATCAACAGTCAAGAATATCATCACAAAGAAACTACCAGAGCTAAAGAAAACATGTGACCGAAGAGTACCAGCTAAAAAAAACCCAGGAGAAACACCCGAAGGCACATCCTAGTCACAATGATGAATCCCAAAGATAGAGATAGAATACTGCAAGCAGTAAGATCAAAATGGAAATTACATTCCAGGGAGCATCCTTAAAATTTACAGCAGAGTGTCACCAGAAACACTCAAGACCAGAAGGCAATGGTGGGATATAGTGACAAAACTCAATGAAATAAATGATTCGCCAAGAATACTGCACCCAGCAAAACTCACTTTAAGGTTTGAAGGGAAAATACATGGCTGCACAGATGAATAACAGCTCAAAAACTTTACAGACTCAAAACCACCCTTAAAAGAAAAACTGAAAGATCTATTCTAAAGACAAGACCGAACAAAAAACACACCAAACTTCTACACAAAGATGGCAATAAATCCCATGACAATTATTTTTCTCAATGTTATTGGACTAACTGCACCCATTAAGAGGCACAGAGTGGCGAAATAGATCAAAAAACTACAGCCAACCCTCTGCTGCCTACAAAAATCACACCTGAATCAAAGGCTGGAGGAAAATTACTCAAGCAAACAACACCCTTAAAAAGTGGGGGTGGCCATACTAATATCAGATGACACAAACTTTATACTCAGAAAAGTTGTAAGGGACAAAGATGGATATTATGTACTAATTAAGGGATATGTACAGCAGGAAGAAATCATTCTCCTAAACATATACACACCCAATGAGGGACCATCAAAGTATTTAATACAATTGTTGACAAATCTGAAAAAAATATCAATAATAACACAGTAATTGTGGGAGACCTCAACACAGGCTTGTCAACAATTGATAGGTCAACCAAATTGAAACCCAACAAAAATATTCTAGACCTGAAAAGAGAAACGGAAGAAAGAGGCATAGAAGATATATATAGGATACTCCATCCTCAGAAACCTGGATACACATTCTTTTCCAATGTGCACGGGTCATTCTCCAGGATAGACCACATGCTGGCACATAAAACATACCTACATAAAATAAAGAAGATATAAATTTTGAATGCTGCCTTTGCTGACCACAAGGCTCTGAAGTTAGATGTGAACTACAAAGGGACACAGAAGAAAAAAATTTAACACCTGGAAATTTAACAGTCTACTAATGAACAACCAGTGGGTCCGAGATGAAATCAAAAAAGAAATAAAAAATTTCCTGGAAACAAACTACAATAAAAACACAAACTATCAGAACCTCTGTGATACAGAAAAAGCAGTACGGAGAGGAAAATTTATAGCTTTGCAAGCACACATCAGGAAGGAAGAAGGAGCTTACCTGAGTAGCTTAATGACACAGCTAATAGAACTAGAAAGTGATCAACAAAGAACCCAAAAATAGGGAGACAGAAGGAAATAACAAAGGTGAGAGCAGAAATCAATGAAATGGAAACCCAAAAAACAATCCAAATGGTCAACGAAAGCAGAAGTTGGTTCTTTGAAAAAATAAACAAGATTGATAGATCATTGGCAAAACTCACAAAGCAAAAGAGAGAGAGAAACTTGATAATGCATATTAGAAATGAAAAGGGGGAAATCACTACCAATACTGCAGAGATTCAAAGGGCATTCAGAGAATACTTTGAGAAACTCTATGCCACTAAATATGAGAACCTGGACGAAATGGATAAATTTTTGAACTCATATAATCTTACACGGTTGAATAAAGAAGATGTAGCATGTCTAAACACCCCCATCACTATTGAGGCACATGAAAAGATGCTCAACATCACTAATCGTCAGGGAGATGCAAATCAAAACTACTATGCAGTACCACCTCACATCACTGAGATTGGCACACATCACAAAAAAGGAAAACAAGCAGTGCTGTCGGGTATGTGGAGAGAAAGAAACTCTTTTTCACTGTTGGTGTGAATGCCGTCTAGTACAACCTTTATGGAAAGCGATATGGAGATTCCTTCACAAACTGGAAATTGAGCTTCCATATGATCCAGCTATACCACTCCTAGGAATATACCCTAGGAACACAAAAATACAATACAAAAATCCCTTTCTTACACCTATCTTCATTGTAGCACTATTTACAATAGCCAGGCTCTGGAAACAACCAAGATGCCCTTCAACAGATGAGTGGCTAAAGAAACTGTGGTACATATACACCATGGAATACTATGCAGCCATCAGAAGAGATGAAGTCATTAAATTTTCCTATACATGAAACCTATTATGCTGAGTGAAGTAAGTCAGAGGGAGAGAGAAAGATGCAGGATGGTTTCACTCACCTATGAGTTTTAAGAAAAATGAAAGACATTTTTAACAGTATCTCAGAGAGAAGAGAGAATGAGGGCTGGTAGGTGCAGCTCATGACATGAAACTCATCACATAGAGTGATGAGTGCAGTTGGAGAGATGACTATACTGAAAACTATCATAACAATGTGAATGAATGAGGGAAGTAGAAAGCCTGTCT
Source organism: Suncus etruscus (assembly GCF_024139225.1). Classification (NCBI taxonomy): domain Eukaryota; kingdom Metazoa; phylum Chordata; class Mammalia; order Eulipotyphla; family Soricidae; genus Suncus; species Suncus etruscus. The sequence continues at coordinate 82,045,872 of NC_064855.1, forward strand.
CGTGTACAGGTGTGCGGGAATGGGGAGGAGGGAGATCTGGGAAATTGGTGGTGGGAATGTTGCACTGGTAAAGGGGGGTGTTCTTTACATGATTGTAATCATACATCTATAATCATATTTGTAATCACAGTGTTTAAATAAAGATAATTATAAAAAAGTACTCATTGTACTATTAATCCAGACATCACCTCTGATTAAAAAATCAGCTCAAATTATTTTATATATTTTTGTTTTGCAGGTTGAAGTTTTTTTTTTAATAAAGATACTATTTACAGTTGCGCGGGGACACGAAAAATGTTTTCTTTTTCCTAGAGGGTATGATAGAAAATAATTGAGAAGCACTGCATTATTGAATGTTTTTGAATTGTAACAATTGTGTGAACCAATGAAATGTTTAAAGTTTTATACCTTATTCTCATATAGATTACTATAAATGTTCTGGGTTACTAAGGCTCGGGGTTCCACTGGTGATCCTGCTGCATCAGGAGTCAGTAGACCCCAGAGCTCTGGACAAATAAACCTCGCTGTGCTGATTACAAAAAAAAAAAAAAATGTTTGTTTACCCAACCCTCTTCCCAGGGCTCAATTTACGAGCCATGGCCCTGAAGACCAGTCTGATGTGGGGGGGGGGGACTCAGTACCTTGGACTAAGTGGTCAGCCCAGGGGGTCTATGGATAGCTCTCCTTCCCAGAGCCCCCCAAATACCAGTAGAAGACACCCAGGAGTCCTGGCATGTGGAGTCTTCTGAGTGCAGCCCCTGCTTCTGAAGTTTGTGTATGCATAGGGGAGGGATTTTTCTCCCCCACCCTCCCCCCAGGGCCCGATTTACTATACCTGGCCCTGAAGACCAGTCAGTCATGGAGGGGGTTTCAGTTACCTGGACTAAGTGGTCAACTCAGGGGGCCTATGGCTAGCTCTCCTGCCCAGAGCCCCCAACATATCAGTAGAAGACACCCAGAAATCCTAGCATGTGGAGTCTTCTGAGTGCAGCCCCTGCCTCTGTAGTTTGTGTATGCACAGGGAGGTATTTCTCTCCCCCGCAATCCCCCCAGGGCCTGATTTACCAGACCTGGCCCTGAAGAATAGTCTGGCATGGGGGGGGGGGATCTCAGTCCCCTGGACTAAGTGGTCAGGCCAGGGGGCCTATGGCTATCTGTCCTGCCCAAAGCCCCCAACATACCAGTAGAAGACACCCAGAAATCCTGGCATGTGGAGTCTTCTGAGTGCATATACACTTTTTAACTTCACCCAAAAATGTTCTTAATTATTGATTATTTCTGGGGAAAAAAATGGAATGCCCTAGATTTGGAGGATAACATTCAAATAGGTCTATAAAATCAGTGTATATGTAAGACGTGAATTCTATACAGTGGTCCTCTCTGACTGCCAAGCCTAATCCATAAACAATTCATCTGTACAATGTATATAGCCCCTTTAATATATTGCCCCTCCATCACACCAGAGCCCCTTCTACTCCCTCATTTCCCAATTCGGATTCATTATCTTCCCCTTAATTAACCCTCTTTACTCTCAGTTCTTAACTTGTTAGGCATCAAGACCGAACTCCTGTGCCAAAGGATTCTGCCCTTTTGTACACCCCTACAAAGCTCATTATGACTCCTTAAGTCTCTCACCCCCCAACCATCAGTACCCCACATTTACTCTTTTTAACTTCAGTACTGCACAGTCCTAATCACAGACCAAAGTCGTGCATTGGATTTAACAACCTTCAACTATTTCAAAAGACATAAAATGAACACATATATCTTTTGAATATTTTAAGTGTATTTTCTTTGACAGCTATAACTCTTACTAAGTATTCTTTTACAGTGACGATTCTACCCACTTTTTATCTTTTCTTCTCTTTGTGAGCTGTTCAATAAGGAATTTTGGTGAAAGAGTCCCTCAGTTTAATGCTTATGATTGAACCATGTCATGGGAATTGTTGGTCTTGTTCTTACAGCCCCTATATGCACCGATAATGCCACGTGGCATTGTTCCTTGTTTGCATAGGCACATTAAAATGGAAAACAGCTACAAATACAAATAAGTTCTTATCTAATAGAGATTGGAAAACACAAATCTTGTAATGTAATGGGACCTTACACCCTGAACTTGATATAATGACCTGGCACAGGCCTCAGAAGAATGGGCATCCTCCATTCACCCCTGAACCAGGGAAGATATCTTTTTTTTTTATAACAACACTTGGAAGCAATCTTCTACCAGGGAAGACCCTACCACTCTCTGACAACGACCTGCTCAAAAGAGACTTCCCTTAACACTAAGAAGACTTGACAACAACAATGACCTGCTTACAGGATAGGGCTTTCTGCATTGCCCTTTAATTGTGAGGTGAAATGAGAGGATGCTCTGCACCACCCTGACTGCAATGTAGAATATGCAGATTCCAGGATCTTCAATACAGAAAAACATGATACCAACAACAGAGACTGTGTGAAAAATAAAGTGTAATGGCATTACAGACAATGACTTGTATTGGACAAACTAGTTTGCCTGAAGCCCAGAGTTGGTCTTATGCCAGGAAACTTCAGGGGTAGGGTCTTCTTGTATTTAGGCCAAGGCTTTTCCTTTCATGTTCCTCATATTTTTGTGGGCCTATGCAAACAATAATTGCCACTCTAACACTGTTTTTATTGTGCTCCTTTGACTCTAATCCTTAAGAAAAACAACCCACTTAAACTTTTGAGGTTAACTTAAACTAATATGCATGTGCATGGAAATGTAAAACAGTACTTTGCCTTCAATGTTTAAGGTGTTACATAAGTTTTATGGCTTTAGATTGCTTTGTGTGCTGCTGAGAAATATTATGTATTACAATCTGGGTACTTGAGGGGCAAAGTAATTGTACATGGGTTCTGTTTTATTTTTCTTAATTATCTTTGGCTGAAAGTTCAAAGTTCAGATATCAGCAAGGGGATTTCTGAGAATTCTGTTTATGGGTGATTATCCTTTCTCTGTAACTTTACCTTGTCCTATTTATTTGCATCTCTGTTCTCATAATTAAAAATAGAATAAATAAAATAAATAAATAAATAGATGGGAGAGTGAACTAGTAGTTCAGGACACTTGTCTTATAAGATCAGACCCTAATATGTTCATTGATATTTCCTATAATTTTCTGAGACGCTGTAGATATTTTCCTTGAATGCAGAGTCATGGTATGGTCCCCAAATTTTAAAAAATCACATAAATGGACCTATGGTAAGAGATAACTGATTGATAAATTGATCATAATATGAAAACAAAGTCTTACTGAGGTGGCCACAATTGGTAGAATGTTGAGGACCACATCTATGCCATAGCTAAATGGAAAAAAAAATCAATTGGTTTAGTTTGTGCAAATATTAAACATTTTAAAGCATGGCTAATTGAAATCCAAGGAAGGTCAAAGGTGATGTTTGAAGAAATAATACACAGAAAATAAAATTTGAGAAGTCTAGTGAAATAATTCATTTATTTTTAATATGTAACTTAATAATATATCAATAAATACTGATTTTCATTGAAAAAAACAGAAAACTTTTCAATATACAACTCAAATTAGCCATACAAATTATCAACTAATAGGTGTATTAGCTCACATAATTAATTCAAATATGAAAAAGTTACATGATAATAAAAAAAACTTGCTCAAGACTGGAGAGATGGTGATGAGTTTAGGGACCTTGTCTTGAATTCACCAGACTTTTTAATTTAGTCCCTAGCAGCACATATGTTACACCTAACAAGGACAGCAATAGTCTCTCATACAGAATATTTGTAAGTCATCAGCACTCCATAGTGTGGCTGTCAACAACTGCAGCAAGAACAAGAACACCAAATACTACATAAAACAGAATCATCTTTCTCTCATTTTAAGAATTAAATATGCACACATAAACATAAAGATAATAAAGTAGGTAGATGGGATAGCTAGTCATTAAAAAATGCCCAAAGATAACAACAACAACAACAACAAAAAAGTAGTATTCAGTACAAAGCTTAAAGAAGGAAATTGAGAGATACTAGGAAATGACATTGAGGAAATGGAAAAAATGATACCTGTGCAGTGTGAAGCTGGAATGTTTTATGTATGAAACCATACCATTAACAGATTTGTTGCCCATTGTAAAAAAGTCAAAGTGATTTCTTTTTATATGTCCATGGCCTAATTAAAATGATATATTAAATCTTAAAATACAAATAACCTTCTAAATTGAATATAAATTGTACTGGAGTGTTAAAATCTTACAAAAATAAATAAATAGTAATAACAAAAAAAAACAAGAAAAAGTAAATAGCTTCAAAACAAGTTCAGTTTAGTTTATATCATATTCTCTTTATTTTTATTATGCCATGTTACTATCATTTATATAGAGCAAAACTTCAAGATAATATGCAGGAAAGGCTGATATTTTCATCTTATCTTATTTTTAATTTTCTTCCTATGGTCTGTAAAACTACTACCAATCCATAACTTCATGGTATTCCAGTTTGTTTCTGGTAAGTGGAAGATACCATGATTTTCACCATCAATATCCTTGATATTTATGAAACTAGAAATAGCTTAATCTTATAATTTTTAGTTTCATAACATTTTCAACATTGCCTAATCCCCATAATACTTTTTGGTTCATAATAAAATTGTAAGTCATATCACTGAGTCCTTATGGAACCCTGAGGGGGTAAACAGCAGAGGAGTAGAGAGAAATTCAGAAAGAGATAAAATAGTTCATATATAAAAATGTTTACACTTTAGATGGTAAGTATTATAGAACCAGAATTTAATATTGTATTTATTACATAAGTAGACTGCATTAACAATGATATATACTTGCCCTTGAATCATAAAACCATTGAATAAACTGTAGTGTGGAGTAGAGAAATGAAGAGCAATTATAGGTGACATAGGGACAATTTGTTCATGGTGGGGTACATTGATTTTGTAATTCAATAACATCAACATTAACACTAAAGAAATCATATTAACTAAGCTATGATAAAATTAAAAAATAGTTACAATTTATATTGTCACAAAAATATTTTATCAGGGAGAAGGAGAATTTGTTATGACTTATAGTGAGAAATGTTTTATATTCCAAATATTTGAAAGATTCTCAATAAATCTTTTTGAAATGATAGCATTTCAATTAAAGTTTAGTATGAAAGTTGATGAATAGATAAGGAAAACATATTGAATAATTATGATTTTTTAATTTTGTTTTTTTTTACTATTTCTCTTTCATTTGGTTTGGACAGAGTATGGACCATAATCTGAAATGTTCATGGATCACTTCAGGGAGACTGGGATGAATACATGGATTTCTGGAGATCAAACCAACATCAGCCATCTTGTAAAGCAGGAGTCCTATCTACTAAATTATTTTATAATAATAATTTTTATTTTGATCAAAGTAGATTACATATCTTTAAGAGTATTATTTTAGGTACATATTGACAATGAATCAGGGGAATTCCCAGCACTAAAGTTGTCCTCCCTCCACCCTCGTTCCCAGCATGCATCCCATATCCCCCTCTCTTACCCTCCAGGCTGCTAATACAAGTGGTCCCCTCTGTGTCTAGCTTGTAGATTGGGTATCAATTCTGTTGTCATTGGCTTTGGATTTGGTGTTAAAGTCCGATTGGCCTATCTACTTTATTATCATCTTAGCCAAAATCACTACTTGTTTCTTAAGATACTACAAAATCTTTACTTATGTGAGATTTAGTTTGATATTTAATTTTAACCTATATTAATCTAAATATTAAACTTACTTATCTATGTATTTTCTGCTGCCAAAGTCCATGATGTTCAATATAAAATTATCTTGTTCATTCCTGGGCCAACTCTCCTCCTAGATTTGTGATAAAAAATTTCAAACTAGAAGCACATATTTTGCACATGTGACTGAGATATCATAATTAACATTTAGTAGTATACATACGTTGCTTATGTTGTTTTACTCTATTGGCAAGGAGACTTTTATTTTGAAAAGGTCATTATTTTCTACATGGCAATAACTAGTTGTAAATTAAAATAAGATATTCAGGAGTTAGCCTGATGCATTTTGTATGCATCACATGTTATAGATTGAAATTACACTTTGGTAAAAAATTATAGGAGAAGATGCTTAGAAAATGTGAACTCTAATTTGATTTGGCACATAGCTGTGTTCTTCTTTGGTTGTCTTATGAAAATTAATTTAATATGTGCATTCAAAATTAGAATAGTTGTGGATAGAATCCAAGATTTGGAGTACCTTTTTACTCATGTGCTCCCACACATACAAACACTTATACTCAGAAACTGACTACTAAACTTAAGCATTTAAAATTTAAGCATTCCACTCAGGCTCAATTTTACTCTGATTCTGCATTATCACTTAGTAAATTATTAGTTCCACTTAGCTTAGTTCCTTATTTTGTTGGGAATATAGCCTGGAAATTTTTCTTCTTTACCTTGATGATTCTCTAAAAGCTTTTTTATTTTTTTACAAAACACAAACTACTATTTTTAAGTCCATATAATTGTGATTTACAGCAACTATTTCACACAAAAACTGTAAGCAATACATAAACTTTTACAGCATCAAATCTATTACTGTCATTGTTATGTGTGTGGACTTCTTTTGCTTAGTATTGATCTAATATTATAACAATCTGACATTTAAAATGTATATTCAGAAACTATATAGTTCATATTTTTAAAACAAAGAAATTTTAGCATAGTTTGAATTGAAAAGATGACCCATGTAATGAATGGTTTCTATATATTGCCCATGAAGTTACACAAGTATTCTATATCTGTCATCCAAACCAAATTATGATATATGCATTTTGTTAAAAATCTATTTTGAATTAATTTGGTTGAGACAAAAAAGGTATGCTCTTTGTTTTAATTTAAAGTGCACTTAATGGATAGCAAACTGAGCTTTTCTTTAAAGATTAAATTCATCTAATTGATGGAAGTGCTACTTCTTATAGTCAACACAGTATGATTCAATTTATGACTGAAGGCAGTATGCCATTATGAAGAATTTCTCAGTGGGGTTGAAGACATATTCCTATTTAATGCTATTTTAATACCTTTGTAGAACATAGGGAAAAACTGATTTATAAAAGAACAAAATATTAGAAAATAAAATTTAAAAATCAAAATTGTAAGTACTTTGTGTTTTGAAAGAAATAAATTCTTAAAAATTACCAAAAAACTGAAGTTGTGACATAGTACAGTAATATTGTATACTAATTACATAAATGTTTTAATTATTGTAAACATATTGTCTAAATAGCATAAAACAGTAATTAGCCAAAAATTAACTAAGTATTTATTTATATTGATTTGTGGACTGTGGCAATTATTGATTGAACATGCTTATATCCATAATAAACTGTATAATATATTTCTTATAATGATTTAAGTAAAATTTATCTTTTATGATAATAGAACTTAAGGAGTTGAAATATAATTAACTCTTTCTAATTACTAGTAATATTTCTTTTTACATAGTCAATTCAACACATGTATTGTTAAACTATAAAATTATTTAATCTATTAATATTGTCAATTTAGAACATTATCTTTTGTATATGCACATACAAAGAGGTTAAGGCTATTGGAATATTATAAGCCTGAAACTATTTATAACTCTATTGTAAATTGTGGTAGCTAAATAAAGATAAGAAAAAAAATTAGAGTAATTTTTTTTTAGAATTTATGGGGCCGGAGAAGTGGCACTAGAGGTAAGGTGTCTGCCTTGCAAGCGCTAGCCAGGGAAGGACCGCGGTTCGATCCCCCCGGCGACCCATATAGTTCCCCCAAGCCAGGGGCAATTTCTGAGCACTTAGCCAGGAGTAACCCCTGAGCATCAAAAGGGTGTGGCCCAAAAAAATCAAACAAAAAAAATAAAAGAATTTATATTACATCTAAAATACACCTAACATTAAAACTTTAAAAAGGTCATCAGATACCAACACACTTTCACATGGCATTATGTCATATGTATATTCTAGTGCAAAGGCTACATAAGCTGAATATAAGGTCTTGGTATAATAGCACATTACAAATTCCTGTATATATTTTACCATTTAATAAAAAGTGAAATGATATGATTACCAAATTGAATATTCACTCTTTAACTAGACTCTGGTGGATTGACTAGTGTAGTTCACAGAGTATTAATAGTAACTTTTCTACATAGAAAACTCTTTTTCAGAAAAGAGATTAATCAATGTATTTTGAACTCTTCTAAGAACGAATATGTTTTCCCTGTTCAATGTTATTGTGAAATTTCATTAAGAATGAATACTAGGTAATATTAGGAATTACATTGAGTGTGTAATTTAATGTCTGTGCCCTAACATGTTATTTAAATAACAAAGCAATAGGGACAACTTGTTGCAAAGCCAGAATATACTGTAATTTTGACAATAAACCTTTGCAAGCAACTCTTTCATTGTGATTAACATTTAATATCCATGACTCTACCATGGAGAATAGATTTGCAGCTTGTCTTTAGAAAGACTTTGATTTGAAAAAGAATATTCAATGGGAGACTTAATAGAGTAAGAGACAACAAGCAAATACATGTTGAAATTCGTCCATGCTTTCATTTATCCCTATAACAGATGCTTCCAAATGATAGGAGTGAACGCCTCTGAACAGTGTTTTGACATTAAAGAGCAACAGATTTATTCACAATGTGCTAATTTGTTTCCACATTTGCTTCTTTGTTGTTTGTCTCAGTCTTAAAAGATTGAATGATCTTAAACTTGTGAAATTACTGAGGATAGTTCCTCGTTTATTTGTAAAATGTCCTTTTCAACATGAATGTACATTATTACTGATTGATATTGTAGCTGCTTTATAATTTTGTATTTTAGACATTACAGCAAAAATCAGGTTTCAATTATAACTGATATCAGTGACTCTTAAGTGTTTTTATAAATAAGAAACTATAGTATGAAGTACTATAATGTATTTCATCAACACTGAACATCATACAGGTTCTTTATTGTCAATTTACAGTTCAGTTATATGCAAAAATCTCATTTAACTATAATATGCATATAGTACATTGCTGTTTAGATCTCTCATGAATGACTAGGGAAATAGAATTGAATGTTACTCACATGAGTACTAACATCACAACTTTTATTTAAAGAGCGTTAGAGAAAGAAAACTATGTTTATTCTTCTTGGAGGAGCTGCAAATTGTTTCCTCTTCTGTGGCTCTGAGAATTAAGTCATAAATAATCAATACCCACTTATTAGTCCTTATTAATTTTCATATGTGGCCAATTCTTTTCCACAAATAATTAATTCAGCTTTTATAATAAATAATCAATTGGCCTGTTAAAAGCATTTCAGGCTATATATAGATATTAAAGCCTAAATAAATAAAAAGTGTCAAGCAAATTCTAGGGACTTTGAAGTCCAATGAACAAAAAACCTGAAGTATTTTTGTTCAAACATGTAAATTTATGAATTTGTGTTGAAAAAATTACAAATGATAAACCAGTTAGTTATACTGCATAAGATTCATTGCTCAGATTAATCCTAATTAGTGAAAAATCTTAATTTTTTAGTGGAAAGTTTTAAGAAAAATTAAATTAAATTGGATAACAACTACCATCACATAATTTGGGAGATAAAAGTATTCTGAAAATGGGCCAGAGTTATAGCGCAGTGGTAGGGCATTTGCCTTGCATACAGCTGACCCAGGACAGACCTCCAGTTCGATCTCCAGCATTCCATATGTTTCTCTAGCCAGGAATGATTTCTGAGAGCAGAGCCAGAAGTAACTCCTGAGCATCACTGATTGTGTGACACATCCCCCCCAAAAAGTATTCTGAAATTGAGACAATAGTAGAAATGTAGTGAATTGTCTACTTTCCAGATGGCTTAAACATTATTTATACATGGGCACATATAGTTTTGTAGTTTTACAGTTTTATGAGTAAAAATAATGTTTTAGCTTTTCAAAGAATATTAATGTTAAAACTTTTATAGTATTATTCCTAAAGTTCCTAAAATTTACTCACTTAGGGTCCAGAGAGATAACACAGCAGTAGGGCATTTGCCTTGCAAGCAGCCGTCCAGGACGGATGGTGGTTCGAATCCTAACATTTTATATGGTCCTCCATGCCTGTCATGAGTGACTTCTGAGTGCAGAGCCAAGAGTAACCCCAGAACACCACTGAATGTGACCCTAAACCAAAAAAATTAGTGAAGTTACACAATTAATCTCATGTATATAAATAATATGTATACGCTCCTTAACCAAAGGTCATAGTTGGAAATCATATTCTATTAAAATCTACACAAAATTTTGGTTTATGCTAGTATTAATTATGATATTTACTTGTTACTATCTAAATAAAAATTATTTACTACTTCAAAAGTTATAACTAAATATTTTAAAGATGGTTTTATATTTTTTCTTGATTTTAAACACAGTGTATATTTAATTTAAATATTTTTATAATTATTTAGTATAAATAAATAAGGAGTTTAATAAAGAACTACACTAGTAAGATGCATTTCTGGTTCCCTTTAGAAGGTATCTAAGAAAGTGTTTTCCTTTGTTGAAAAATGTTTTGAATTTAGGTGTAAAAGAAGGGTTCGACATAAAAATATCAATTAATGTAAAAAATTTACATCCACAAAAGGAAAGTTTAATATGATGTTATTACATGTAAATTTGCGGGGAAAATGTTTGATAACCAACATCAGTATAGAAAAAAATACTAGTTTTTTTTTTTACTTTGTTTAATTTCAGAACCATATTAGTAATGTTCAAAGATTACTTTTTACTTTGTGCTCAAGAATTACTCCTGGTAAAGATTGGGGAACCTTATGTCCTCCTGTTTGGGAGCAAAGTGGGACTAGATGATAAGTTTATAAAAACATTAGGCTTTTTTTTTTTTTTCAAAAAACAGCCTACCTAGTGATAAACAAAGGAAGTGCAAGAATGATACACTATAAACTAGAAATGGTATCTAAAAATAAATAAGCAGTATATAAAAATAAATAGAATAAATGGATAGAAAAGTATAAGATAATAAACAAGATCATACCAAAGCTTTTTATATTAATTAAATGCAATTCTTATAAAAGTCTCCAAAACATTAAAAACATAATACAACTATACTAAAATTTGCTATAGCAACAAAAGTCCTCAAATAATCAAATCAATATGACAATGAATGGAAACATAACAATCCCTGGCTTCAAACTGTACCAAAGTTTATATTATTCAAACCAGTACAATTCTGAATTCAAAAGTCATATAGATCAAAAGAAAATAATTAAAACCCAGAGTTAAATCTTTATTCACAGTGAGAGATGACGTATGATTATGTATGACGTATGTAAATTATGCAGGCACATTTAGAATGGTCTTTTATGCATTTATATTGTACTAAAATATATGAACCATAATACATATATTTATATATAAATATAATATTCTATGATGTAAATAATTTGATAAAATTCAATTATTGAAAATATATAAGTTCAGTTACATTATTATTAAAGTTTTAGTTAATTAGCTGCTCATTTTATTTTTTAAATATTAACACTAATATTAAGTAATAACACTGGGTGAGTATAAAATGGCCAAATAAACTTACCAATTATATTGGCTATTTGTTTTTTTTGGGAGAAAGCAAATCCTATTATGCTAAGGGCTTATCCTTGTCTCTGTATTCAGAATCACTCCTAGTGGTGCTCAATAAAATGTACCTCGTGTTCCACATTGGACCCTTGTCAACTGCACTAAAATTAAGAGCCTTACAACACCTACTGCACCTCTAGATATTTTTAGCAATACCTTAAGAATGGTAAACCTCCATACTTTCTCAGAGGCTTATAATATTATCTTTGGTGGAAGACTTCATTTTTCTTACGTTTGACACTGATATATCTTTGAATTTTAATACAATTGTCAGGATATGTTTTCTTCAGATAGTTGTTTGTCTTCCAAAGACAAAAAGTTATCAGAAAAATGCACAGTATACAGTTAAATAGAAAAAGTAGGATTGTTTGCCCCATAGGTAAATTTAGCAGTTAGTGAAGACTTCGAACAACTCCAAAAAAGAAGTGATGTATCTACTTACTATTTGTCTGCAGGAGAGTACAGGCTATCATCACTGTTTCATGTTGACGGAATTATAAGCAAAAAGGCTGGAGGAAACCAATACTTTTGAGGAATCTTGACAGGCATGCCAAAGAGAAACATATGTATATTATTTTATACCTGCCAGGTGCCAGTCAGGTTAGTTCTTTTATAAGAAAAATATTCAAGCAGAGAAGTTGAACAATATTATAAACATAAGGGTATACACAGTTTTTGAGAATAAATACTCAATAGTGGACACAGTTGTAAATTCTATATCAGAACATTGATTGTGTATTGAAATAAATATTTTAGTATGAAAAAATTCATGTTTTCTGTGGATTGACTTTATTTTTTCAGTGTATGCTACGGAATAGGACATGCAATTTACAATATTGGTTTTACATAGACACAATGATTAAAATATATCATTTGTAATTGTTTTGGGGCTACAGAATATGGTGTCAAATAGTGCATTAGTTTAAACTCAGAACCACTCCTGATTGGAGGTTCTGGACAATGGGGACCATCTGGTGTGCCAGGGATCAAACCAAGGGTAGCTGTCTGCAAGTGCCCAATCTCCTGGACCTATTGGTATGTTTTTAAGTGATATCATCTACATATTTCTAGATGAAATCCTTACAGAATAAATATTTTTATTCGATATATTTCATAACAGAAAATAATTCTAAATCTGTGAAAGAGTTTTGATTTTTATTGCTTTTCAGAAAAATTAAAATCACATAAATATTACTTAATATCTTTTTGTCTAGTAGACACTTATCTTAATATTGTAAAATAAATCAATGAATTGATACAGAAATTAGCAAAATATTCCTGCTGTAACTAAATTGTAATAGAATTTGAGGTGAAGAACAATTTTATGTCATAAAGTATATATGTATGTATGTGTATATATATATGCATTCTTAAGGGCCAAGCTAGATTTGAGCACTTCACACAAATCCCCAGTCTGTCAGCTACATGCCAACGAGACCAGACTCTCAAGACTCAGGCTAAAGAAACCCATCGGCTTTTGCTTTGGTAAACCTCCATACTTTTTATTTGTGTATTTGTGTGTGATTTTAAAGAGATTTACAACTATTAAAGAGTCATTTCTCAGAAAAAAGGCAAGAAATACATGAAATAAGATAAATAATTTTATATTTTTATTTATGTTATTTTATTTTTTAAATTTATTTTTGGGGGGTTGGGTCATACCCAGCAGTGCTCAGGTGTTATTCCAGGCTCTGTGCTCAGAAATTGCTCCTGGCAGCCACGGATGACCAGATGGGATGCTGGGATTCGAACTACCATCTGTCCTGAAAAGCCTGCATGCAAGGCAAATGCCCTACTACTGTCCTATCGCTTAGCCCTGATTTTATAGTTTTTAAATGAACAGTTAATTTCTACTTAATACATGATGGGTAAAAAGTCAGTTAGACTCTGAAGTATAAGTTTAAAAAATTATATTTGCATTCATTGTTTAAAAAAATTCACATTTCTCAACTCCCCCCAACCCCAAACACGGAGTGTTGTAGCCCTGACCTTTACCTGAGTCAGGAAGAGGGAGTGAGTGGTGGGTCGAGTTGGGGCTGCTGACTGTGATCCTGATGGCAGCCTACCTGCACATCTCACTGCTGCAGCTTTCCCCTGCACTTCATTCGTGGAAGTCATCAGGGCAAATTCTTCACCTATCATCTTCTACTAAGACTTCGTGGGTGTGGTTGGAAGTCCTGAGATAGTTGTGCTTTTACATGGTTTTCCAACATCCAGCTCGGATTGATTCAAGATTTGGGAAGGTCTGACCCCTTGAGATTTCATCAGGTAACGGTTGCCTTCGAATTCTTAGGCTTTGGCTTCAGTGACAAACTGAGACCACACCACTAATCCATATTTGAGCAGGCATGCATTGTGGAGGCGCTTCTGCTACATCTGGGGATCCAGAACCGCAAAGTCAACCTCCTGTCTCATGATTATGGAGATACTGTTTCTCAGGAGCTGCTCTATAGGTTCAAGCAGAATCTATCTGGCCGCCTTAACATCAAGAGTCTCTGTCCACTGGAGGTGTATTTCCTGAGACTCACTGGCCTCTCCTCCATCAAAAGCTGATGAAAGATGTTGGTGTGCAAAGATGAACTTCTTTGTCTTCTCTAGAAGGTTTCACCCCAGTCTTCGGACCATACACGCACCCCTCCCATAGAGCGAGCTGTGGGATATGTGGGCAAGGATCCCCAACAACCGGTGGAAACGGTTGTTGACAGTTTCTTGCAGTCTATCAATCAGACGAAGAAGTTTAGAAGACACTGAATTGGAGCATTGGCCTCTGTGGATTGGATCATTGGCCTCTGGAAACATTCCCATTCATTTCATCTCAGGGCCAATGGATCCTGTGAACTCCTTTCCATAATTTCTGGAGCTGTACAGGAAAACGCTGCTATTGCCCACAGAGTCAATTGCTTCTGGATGATCACATTAGCCACTATCCACAGCTAGGAAATCCCATGGGCTTCTTGAATGCATATATGGGCTTCATCAACTTCTGAGCTGGAAAGCATAGCTTCCCTGTATTACCCCCACCACCACACACCTCAACCCTCAATCCCTGATCTCTTGTGTATTCCTTAGGAAGAATGGCCCAATGGAGGTCCTGGCCACCAAACACTATTCTCCTCCAAGGTCCACCTGCCTCACTTGGTGAACAGGGTAGAGTAAAATGCCAGCAGAAACTCTGACTGAGGGGGACCTGGTAGTTCACCTCCCATTCCTCTGACTTCTGGCCAAGTGTATAGACTCACCTTTGTCGTTGTATTTTTAGGAACCTAAGGACTGAGGCACTGCCTCATCTTTCCTTGAATGACACTGAGGGCAAGAACTGTTCTAAGTTCTCGAACAGCTTCTAGTGAGAGTGGATGGTGTCCTTTTCCATACATTTGGATTTAGTTTCCTCTTGCTCCTTCTAACTAGAACTTCTGCTGGGGTAAATTTTAGTTTCTAATTTAGTCTTCTAAGTATGCTAGAGTTTAGTCTTTTACTTATGCTTTAACTATGGTCTACTTAAACACACAATATAAATTTTCCTGAACCTACAGATACTCTGCTAGAGTAGTGAACCTTACTAAGAAGTGTTTAGTTTCTAAATAAACTGAACTAAATTCGAACTCTGGAAAATTTGTAAAATCACAGGACATTAAGGACCAATAGCATCTGTGTCAGAGATTCACTGCTATTTGTGGTTAGAATTGGTCATTTCAGCAAATAACAGTACGATTCTTCATACTTCAGTGTTTAGACGCATGTTCCTCACAAGCTGGAGAGGAGGGGATCACGGTAGAGTCCAAGTTACCATGCTGAATGTACACTGATTCCTCTGAGAATGATTGCTTAACTTCTCATTGGTTGTCCCAGAGAGACTGCCCTACAGATCGTACAATTCCTGTACTTTATACACAGGAATATTCCAAAAACTTTAAGAAAAATTTCTGAAAGCAAAAAGCAACAACAACAACAAAAACAGAAAAACCTCACATTTCTCATTTTTGGGAAGTGCTAGGTTAAAAATCATTTAAAAACTTACAATCGACAATTTCAAATATTTAATTAAAGAAATATGTACCAATATTTTAATACCTTCTTTATAGACAAAGCCCAGCAGCTAAAGTTTACAATTGCACTCATTTTTTTTCTATATTACATCAGTGATAGAACAAATCCATCATTTGTCCTGCCTTATGGTTTAGTTTTACTGATGTAAATGTAATTACAAGAACAAAATAAAATTTATATAGAGACAATGTGCAGATTTTTATTATATTCATAAATATTCAATAGGTATTTACAAATAATCTTTCTGTTTCACATGTTCACTATACTAGTGAAGAATATTGATCTTTAATTTAGAAATTTTCATTACATTGTTATTTTATATACGTGTACATATATTTATAGAGTGTAGATTTATATCCTCTGTGTTTCACATGTTTCATCAGAATTTACTTTGTGATAGTGGTTCTTAAATAAAGATATTATTAAAGAAAGAAAGAAAGAAAGATAAAGGAATAAAGAAGGAACAAAGGAAACAAAGAACACAAAAATCTCACACAATAGATTAATTAATATCAACTTATTCATTAGTAAATTACTGTTCAATAATGTTATTAATCAAAATATTTAAGTATGATGACAAACATTATAGTAGACATGCATATATTAATTAAATTATTTTCATCTTATGATTTCTTACTGAGTTGTTTATTTATGATTGAGTGATAAAATATTTTCCCTAGATCTTAGGAACATGGTATAATTCCTTATGTGTGAGTAATGTTTTTGTGCTGCAAAAGTTAGAAAATACTGGAAAGATCATACTACCTTGAAAAGTATTCCATGGGAGGAATTGAGAACTAAATTATTTTTAAAAAACTTTAATTTAATTTAATTAAAAAAAACCTTTAAAATAATAGCCAGGAATAATTCCTGTGCATCACCGGATGTGGCCCCTATATCAAAATCAAAACAATAATAATAATAGTAATATTAATAGTGTTGAAGAGATAGTATTGATGTATTATCAAATTAAAATGTTTATACACACTCCAATCTGTGAAATAATTTTTTCTGCCAAATTATCATAGATACTTCTAGAATTCTATTAAGAATGTCTTTAAATAGTAATTCAAAAATAAAGCAGGGAGTAGAAATATTGAAAAGATAGAAATATTGAGCAATAATCAGCTATGTTATTGTATCTATGGAGGCAATGAATGTTCTTTGTAAACAATATATTTAAATGATTTTTGAAAGTGGATTGATAATTTTATTTAAGAAATATTAAATGAAAAAATATAAAAATAAGACAATAAACAAACAAAAGAGAATTATTAAATGAGACAAAGGAGAGTTCTATAAAGTAAATGAAGAGAAATTATGCAAACTGTGATGCAGCAATTCCAGAATGGAGAGTGGAGTGTGCTGTCCCAAGAAAGATACTTAAATATATATTCCAAGTTATCTAGAAATTTCCAGTGTTTAGCTTTTTACACCAATATGTTATAGTTATCTCTCCCAACACAAAATGTTAATGTCTTCCCACCAACAGTAATGACCTATCTAGAGATGAGAATATGACTCATTGAGAGAGTTCTTTTCTTGCATGTGAAATGCTCTGAGTTTGATTACTCTAATTTCAAAATATTGTTGTAATCAAATTAAAAATTAAATAATGCCCTTGCCTATTCTTACTTCTTGCCCTTCTCTCCACTTTCTCACTGTTTACAATATAACTTTCACATAATTTTCACATAATTCAAATTAATATAGTTTGAAAGCACTAATAATGTCTATTCCTCATATGAGTAAAATGTTACTATGACAGTGTTGCTATTCCCTACAAGTTCCACTTAGCATAGTGATCCTGATTTTTATCTATTTAACCAAATACTATGATTTTCTTTGTTAGATGACAAATTAACTTTCCATGTGTGTATCTATCAAATATTCTTTATACAATTTTCTGTTGATGACTTTTAAGATCCATTCAAGATTTTGTTTCTTGTAAATTATACTGTTGTGATTTCTGGGGTGAATATAACCTTTCACATAGAGTCTTCATATTCATAAATGCAATGAAAAGATATCACTGTATTAAAATATTTTGATTCTTACTGTTAAAGACATTTCCACAGAATTTTCCATTAGTAAATATTGATGACTGTTCGTGAAGTGTTAGTATATAAGAATTACGGTTGAAAATAAATCTTTTTCCTCTGGTATTAGTTGGTGCCTTAAATTTCATCTAACAAAATACAAAGCAGTGTTAAGCTTTTACTATAAAGGATGTGCTTAATGTTATCAAACAATTTTTTGTTTTGTTTTGTTTTTGGGAAAAACCCAGTGATACTCTGGGGTTCCTCCTGGCTATGCACTCAGAAATTGCTCCTGGTTTGGGATACCATATGGGACAAGCATCAAACATTGAGTTAGCTGCATGTAAGGCAAATGCCCTATCACTGCACCATCCCTCAAGCTCCTATCAAACACATTTTATATAAAATTAAGCAAAATACTTGATAAAGATGAAGCAACCTGTCAAAAATGATCCAATAGTTCTAAACTAAATTTATTGTAATTTTAATATTTGAATAATATTAGGGGAGCCTCTGTGGTGTCAAAGATACAAACAAGACTGACTAGCAGAATGTAATGCAAATGCCTTAACTCTCTGGTCTTAAAATTTTATGTTTAATGTAATAAGAATAATGTTTTCAGAATAAGAAATATTATAAGATATAACATGTATGTATTTAAATTTGTATGCGATTGATTTTATATTTAAAATATATTTATTACATGTTTTACAAGTATTATATATAAGAACAGAGGCATTTCTAAAGTTTCAAATCAAAATAAAAATATAGGGAGGACTAGAGATAAGGCATGTTTCTCAGCAATTTGTGGAATTTTGTTTTTTTTTAATGTTAACATGAAACAGATAATTTATTTTCTTTAGTTTGACATGCCACAAGATTATTATTTGTAGACAAATAACTTTCAAAAATGCTTAGGAGAATCAGTGTAAATTTGGCATTTCATTCAACTGTGCCTTTGGTTCATGCTTGGGTTTATTATACAGTGCTGCTCAGACATAGTAGTTATAGGAATAGCCAAGACATCCAACTTCTTGTGGAACCTTAGGACCACAAGATCATTAGAACTAAATTATTCATGCTTTGGGAACTATTTAATACTAGAGATCACATTATATCTATATTGCAGCATATAGAAGAGCTAGTCTAACAACATATTGCTTCTTCATGAATTATTGCCATGCATTTGTATCTTGTTGGAACTTTACAACAATGCTCATTTCTGTAGATAATATTCTGTAATGGACTTTTGTAAATAATTTTAAAAAAGGATAAACCTTAAGCCGTATTCAAAGATGAATAACGAAAACACACATACATATCAAGAAATATTATGAAAATTTACATGAAAGCAAATTTTACAATGTGTAAAATTGACAAATTCACAGAAACATATATCAAAAAACCAGTAAGATATATAAAACTGGAACAAAGAAACAAAGACAATATGAATTACATATAGATTAATTGATAGCTTCCAAAATTGAAACTGAAGTCTAGATGGTTTCACTACCAATATCTATCCTACATTTTTAAATAATTGCTTAATATACCAACTTTTTCTTCTCTTCTTCCTTCCTTCCTTCTTCCTTCCTTCCTTCCTTCCTTTCTCCTCCCTTCCTTTCTTCCTTCCCTCTCTCCTTCCCTCCCTCCCTCCATCCCTTCTTCCTTTCTTCCTCCCTTCCTTCCCTCCTTGCTTCCTTCCTTCCTGTTTGCATCCTTTCCTTCCCTCTTGCCTACTTTTCGTCCCTCCTTCTTTCTTTCCTTCCTTCTTCCCTTCCTTCCTCCCTCCCTCCCTTCCTTCTTTCCTTTCTCCCTTCCTTACTCCCTTCCCTCTCCACCTTCCTCCCTTCCTCTCTCCCTCCCTCCTTCCCTCTCTCCCTCCCTCCTTCTCTCCCTCCCTCCCTTCCTTCTTTCCTTTCTCCCTTCCTTACTCCCTTCCCTCTCCACCTTCCTCCCTTCCTCTCTCCCTCCCTCCCTCCCTCTCTCCCTCCCTCCTTCTCTCCCTCCCTCCCTTCCTCCTTTCCTTCATTCCTCCCTCCCTTCCTCCTTTCCTTCCTTCCTTCCTTCCCTCCCTCCCTTCCTTCCTTTCTTCCTTCCTCTCTCCCACCCTCTTCCCTCCCTCCCTCTCTCTCTTCCCTCCCTCCCTCTCTCTCTCCTTCCCTCCCTTCCTTCCTTCCTTCCTTCTTCCTCCCTTCCTTCCTTCCTTCCTTCCTTCCTTCCTTCCTTCCTTCCTTCCTTCCTTCCTTCCTTCCTTCCTTCCTTCCTTCCTTCCTTCCTTCTTCCTTCCTTCTTCCTTCTGAAATCCCAGCTCTGCATTAAAGTGGTATTGCTCAGGGAATGACTCTACAGGATGGCAATGATTGAAGCTAAGTTGGCTGCATGCAAAGCAAATGTCATAACCTGCTTTATTATCACACCTAATACATATATAAAACATAAAGGGAAGAAAAATATTCAAAACATTCTCTAAAATCAAAATGACAGTGATTCCAAAACAGAGCAAAACATTCAGAAAATAAGATTAGACCAATGTCTCTGATGAACAGAAATGTCATAATCAAAACACTAGTCAAATAAATATGAAATTAATGAAATAATTAATAACAAGATTTGATTCTGTTAAAGAGATGAAAGGATCAAAATTGTAAATCAATTAATGTTCTGTATTGTCATATCAATAAAGGAAAAAATAAACATACTTATTTCATTGAGTAAGTACAACACATTTCATAATGCAAACCCTCTATAAATTGAGCATAAAATGTTTCTTAATACAGCAAAAGCATTTTATGACAACCCCACAGAAAGCATTTATTCACTGTTGAATCTGCATAATTTTATCATCACTATTGTTCTATAGAGTGTTAGAAGTGTTAGCAAGTAAAATTGGAAATTGAATAAAAAATTGGTATAAAGACATTAAGATATTAAACATTATTCTTATGAAATATACTAATAAAATAGAAACAAAAAAATTCATTGAGGGCAATTAATGACACTTGCAATATCTTAGAAGAATACAAAAGTGCTCGCATTGGCAGCGCATATACTAAAATTGGAAGGATACAGAGAAGATTAGCATGGCCCCTGTGCAAGGATAAGCACAAACTCGTGAAGCATTCCATATTTAAAAAAAAAAAAAGAGTAAAATAGCCTGTACAAGGGACCGGAGAGATAGCATGAAGGTAAGGCATTTGCCTTTCATGCAGAAAGATGGTGGTTCTAATCCAGCATCCCATATGGTCCCCCGTGCCTGCCAGGGGCGATTTCTGAGCATAGAGCCAGGAGTAACCCCTGAGTACTGCCGGGTGTGATCCAAAAACCAAAAAAAAAAAAAAAAAAAAAAAAAAAAGCCTGTACATAACTACATCAACCTTCTACTGAAAACTAGGAGAAAGTCAGACCAAGAAGAATAAACTCACCAAAAATAATGAAATACTTTGAAACATACCTAACAATCACACAAACCATGCACCAAATATAGTATCATGTGTTAACAGAAATGGTTGTATCAAACGATGAAAATCTTTGCCATATATATGAATTTAAAGAATTATGTTAGAATTTCCTATTAAGTAAAGCAATATAAAATTATTGAAAAATTTTAAATGTTCCAACAATTATATATTAGATAAAAATAAAAAGTAAAATATCATTATCTACAACTGATACTAAAAATCATTCATTATAAAAATGAGCCAAAGGTGATATTACAAACTACAACATTAAATTATGCTGTAAGTGGATAACTTTAAGATTAAATGCAAAGTTGAATTTGAGTAAAATTAAACAAGATAAAATTTAAATTAAATAAATTTTCCCAATAAAATATAATTTATTTCTATTTTTCTAATCAGTAAAGAAATCAAAACAAAATTAATAAAGGAAAACGGAAAGTTCATAAATAAAATTAAAGTAGACAAGTAGATACGGAAAAGCCTCCCATGGGAGTGAATTCTTGGCCTATAATAAAAGTTCTTGAGACTTAATAAAACTAATAAGTCATATTTAAAATGCTTACTCTTGTTGATAGCCAAAGGTAATGGGGACATATCTTATGGAAACAGGGAGTAGGGTCTGATAAGAGAAGCTCAGGCAGAAACAGAGGCCAGGAATTGAAGGACAAGGAAGATCAACTCTCTGTTAAGTTAGATATAGATCTTAACCTATATTGTATGTCCACCAGGCAGAGAAATTGGAGAAACCCTAGATAAAAATATATTGAAGAGGGGCCTTAGCTATAGCATAGCTATAGGGTGTTTGCCTTGCTCACAGCACAGGACAAACCGTGGTTCAAATCCCGGTCTCCCATATGGTCCCCAAGTAAGAAGCGATTTCTGAGCATATAGTCAGGAGTAACCTCTGAGAGTCACCTGATATGGCCCAAAAAAACAAAAGCAAAGAAACAAACAAATTAGAATAAAGGAAATGTGAACATTTGCTTCTTGGGCCCATACACATGGTGCCCACATGCACATGTTATTTAGACTCTTAATGCTGATTTTATTAGTCCAACAACTCCCAGCAGTTCTGGTGTGGTTGAAGTAGAGTGAGAGAAAGTAGCAGATTGCTTTTTTGGCTGTCTCTTTTCGAATCCTCATTTGCTATTTTTGTTATAAAAATCTAATATTTTAATTAAGAAAGGTTATTTTCTTGGGCCAGAGTGGTAGGGCACTTGCCTTGCACAGTGCTGACCCAGGAGGGACGACATCAGTTCAGTCCAGGGTGCCCCATATGGACCCCAAGCAGGGAGAGATTTCTGAGCACATAGCTAGGAGTATTCTCTGAGCATCACTGGATATGACTCAAAAACAAAAACAAAATGAAAAAAAGTATTATTAAAATAAAAACAAATTATTTGGGGCCAGAGTGATAGCATAGCAGTAGGGTATTTGTGTTTTATTTTTTTATTTTTTTTATATTTCATTTAAACACCTTGATTATATACATGATTCTGTTTGGGTTTCAGTCATGTAAAGAACACCACGCATCACCAGTGCAACATTCCCATTATGCAGCTGATTCAGGACAGACCTGGATTTGATCCCAGCGTCCCATTTAGTCCCCTGAGCCAGGAGTAATTTTTGAGCATGTAGCCAGGAGTAAGCCCTGAGCATCACTGGGTGTGGCCCAAAAATCAAAATAAAAATTAAAAATAATTATAAATTATTTGTATTCCAAATATTTGGTATCTGAACAAGTATCTAGAAACTGACATAAAATAGCATATCCAGGACTGGGGAGATAGCATTGAGATAAGGCATTTGCCTTTCATGCAGAAGGACGGTGGTTCGAATCCTGGCATCCCATATATCCCCTGTGCCTACCAGGGGTGATTTCTGAGCATAGAGCTAGTAACCCCTGAGCATTGCCGGGTGTGACACCCCCCAAAAAAATAGCATATCCAAATATAAAACATTGATTCAGCTTTCAATCCAACACAGGGAAAACAATGCTCCAAAACCTTTTAGGAGATTTTTACCTCGTAAAGGGCCTCGTCATTCTAATGACTTAAAAACAATAAGATATTTTCTCTGAAACTAACAATCTAAAGATAACTTAAATATCTTCTATCTTTTAAATGTAGCAAATATTTTACTATCAAAGAATATTTTTGCATGTGAAGAAAAAATATTTCTATGAAAAATTGAAAAATATTCTGCACTTAACAGGCATAAAAATATATATATATATATATATATATATATATATATATATATATATATATATATTTAAAAGGTTAGGCAAAATATATGTAACTTATGTTTCTAAAGATGTAATTCAATTGAATGGTTTTGAGTTGCAGAAATAATATCATTAATTTTAATGTGCCTATACTTATGTAGAAAATCTAGTGGTGCCCTTCTTTAATATCCTGAGTCATACCTCTAGATTTTTTTAGCAATTGTGTTGACCATACTATAAGAAATAAAAGATATGAGTATCTTACTTTTTAAATAATAGCAGAATGATGCTTTAAAAATACAATGTGAAAATTACAAAATTTAAAATGATTCAAGCATATTTTATAAACCTGTAAAAAGTTATACTTCTTGTCATTATAGAAGCTGGAAAATTTTGGTGAAAAGGCACTTTTTTTGAAAGATATATTACTGAGTTTATTATCGGAAGGGCATGCATTTGTTTTGTAAGCCTTTAACATGATAAATGAAGATATAGCTTTCACAAATTAACTGAGAATATCAATTTCAGTACCTTTCCATAGAAAGTATGCACTCAATTTTATGTCAAAATTGTCTATTTAATAGCAATTAGTAATATTTTAGTATCATAAATATGATTATGAATGATCTAAATGTTAAGCAAACTAAAATTGTAATTTATTTTGTTTGCAAAAATATCATTCTGAGAGCATAAATTTCAGGTTTTAAAATTTGATTATTTCTGCATTCCTTCTTCCATTTAAATTTAATGTATAATTAGATCACATTCTATGTCTGCTCTTAGCAAATGCCCTTAACAGTTTAATATTGCTTTGTTACATTGTATAAAATTTGTATAATTTCATCAAAGTTTTCTATATATCACTATAAAAATTATTCATGTGCATCTTTTCTTTCATAAATTATTTAATAATAACTTATCTACGCATGATTTTTAAAAATAGTGGCTACCTCAAAATTATAAACATTAATAACTGACACAAAATGATTACTGCAGTGTCCTAAAATAATATATTTGCTAAGAACATTATTTTTAGTAAAATAAAATTGTTCTATTGAAAGAAATATGCAGAGATATGAGAGGATAAGACAAGAAAGAGAAGTATGTTCAAGAGAGAACATGGGCTTCTGCAGAGTGGAAAGCCAATTAACATTCTTTTATCATTTATTTATCACTTTCTATGTGTCAGAAACTAGTCTACATAATTTGACAGTGACCTAAAGCAACTGTAGAGAACAGTAATTAATTCTAATGTCACTGAAACTGGATAAACTTGTGCTCAAGTCAGTCAATCGCTGTCTATAACTGATACTTTTATGTTTTTATTTTTTAATATATTTCGCAATCATTTAATAAAGTCACTCATAAGTTCATATAATTCCAACGAGGAGAGAATATGCTATTCACAAAAGTTGACTCAAATGTATCAAAATGTCACACAAGATAAATACAAAACTATGACACTAATAACAAGTACCATAATATTAAATAGAAGTGTTAAAAGGTAAAATATTGATAATGATTATCATAACTAAGGTTTAAAAGCAAGAGATTAATCTAGGTAAAAATAGGTTAAACTTTGAATTAAAAATTATGTACATGATTAACATACTATTAAGAAATTTTGGGAAGGGGCTGGAGAGATAGCATGGCAGTAAGGCATTTGCCTTTCATGCAGAAGGACGGTGGTTCAAATCCCAACATCCCATATAGTCCCTGTGCCTGCCAGGGGTGATTTCTGAGCATAGAGCCAGGAGTAACCCCTGAGCGCTGCTGGGTGTGACACAAAAAACAAAAAAAAAATGTTGGGAAAATATTTATAGAATATATTTCTGATAAAGGTTTTATGTTTTTATATATAGATATAAATATGGATATATATCACATAGA
Source organism: Suncus etruscus (assembly GCF_024139225.1). Taxonomy (NCBI): domain Eukaryota; kingdom Metazoa; phylum Chordata; class Mammalia; order Eulipotyphla; family Soricidae; genus Suncus; species Suncus etruscus. The sequence continues at coordinate 82,071,220 of NC_064855.1, forward strand.
TATATATTCTATCAAGAAATGATACATGAAGTAAAGGTGTTCATATTATTCAATCAAGTTTCTAGGAATAAGGTTAGCAATGCCTGGTATAATCATACCTACTCAAATATATACCAGTAACTGCAATATTCAACAGTAATAGTAATTTTATAGAATTATACAGTTAAAACTGATAAAAGAAATAATAGAGTTAATGTTAACAATATATCTGAATGTATACCTTATTTTTAAAGATATTATAAGAAAAAATAAACATAAAAAGACATTCAATTTTATGTGCCACCATGCAATGGAAAGTTAAAATATTTGGTATCATACATTAGAATAACTAAAAATTAAGAACACAAAAAATGTTAATTAAGTTTTCTAGCAAAGGGTCCTTATGCCACCGCAGATGACAATTCACAGCTTAGAGCCATTTTGTAAATCAATTTTAGCTAAAATTAACATACATACACTTTATAGGACACAACAATAAACACTTTTACATTTATCAAATTTAGGACACAAAACCTTCACAAATGTTTCTTAGCATAATATTTTCTACTTGTCTAAAGTTGGAGCTAGGTAATATGTAGTTCAATAGATTAAAGATAATTAATTATAATAAAGGTTAAGTTTGTTTTAGAATGCAAAACAGTAGTATCCCATCAGCTTAAGTGATGGGATATAATATAAATAAATTAAATATATTAACAACTGTAAATTGGAACCATCTATAAGTTCAATTAAATGATTAGTGTTTGAGAGTAACTTAGAAGAGACATGAAGAAACAAAATGATGAAACATGTATTTTTTTTGGATAGTGATACTATTATAAAAATAGTAATGATAGAAATATGTCACCAATTGTAAGATGTCACCCCAGCTATTAACCCAAAACAAAAGTATTTTGCCAATTTCCTCTTTTTACCTACACCTTTGATATGTAGTAGTCCACCTGGATTTTACTCCACCCTCCCCACCTGGTTGCACTTTGTTATGAGAAAATTAAAAAAAGAGAAGTTTGACTTTGGCCAGCTCAGGCAGAAACCAAGAGGAATAAACAACTGACTCTGACTCTCCTGAGTCATAATATAAACTGATCTAAAACTCTCTCACATACATGGAAAGCTATGATTTGAAGAATAATTTTTTTAACAATTGACTCTAGAGGTAAAGCATTTTCTAAAGAATTGTTATTTGCCAAACAATACAATTAAGTCTTCTTTTGAACTGAAAAAAAATTTGCAGCTACTCAGAAAGTGCATAGAGAGGATGAAAAAGAGAGCAACACCTTCTAGAGAGTGTTGGCTTCTTCAAAGAGGGAGAGAGAGCTTGTACACATTCTAGAATAGGATAAAATAGAAAAGTATGATAGTATATGTCTCAAGAGGAGAGATGATCGACATATGCATATGCATGGAACCAAAGGCAATGTATGCATGGGACCATAGGGCATATGTGTTGCAAGCAAAGATTTCTAAAAGTATTTGGGAACCTTACCTGAAGCACTTAATCTACAGAAAAAGCAGATGAATACATAAACACAAATAATTTAGATAATTTAGATTTTGTTTTATTTTATTTAGAACTTAATTTTATGTGTTATAGTAACTCTAATTAGCATGCAATTGTTGCTTTACATATTTAGATAAAGAGGAATTTGGAGATTTCTAGTCTATGTTGTGCTTAGAACTTACTCCTCATTTTGTGTTGAGCTAGCCCTTTGTGCTAAGGAACCATATGAATTCTAGGGAAGGAACTTGGGTCAGCTGCATACAAAATATCACATTAAATTCTGTATTGTCTCTCATGTCCTTATTTGCCATGGTTCAGCAAAGACTTTACTCAGTAAGAATGAACTAGGTAGGGGCAGGAGCAGTGGCGCAAGTTGTAGGGTGTTTGATTTGCACGTGCTGTCCTAGGACAGAATCCAGTTTGATCCCCCAATGGTCCCCCAAGCCAGGAGCTATTTCTGAGCGCATTGCCAGAGTAACAACCCCTGAGCATAACCAAATGTGGCCAAAAATAAAAATCTAAAAAAAAAAAGAAAGAAAAAATAAGGTAGGTAAATTTTTTGATATAATTATAAAATTAATCGTAACTGTAAATCACTGACAGAATAATTTTGGATGCTTAAATAAAATTTCAGAGAACCTCATTCGATATTTAATTGATAAAGCACTCTTATTTGCATGTCTATTTAGAATTATTAAATTTTTTCTGTGTAATATACTAAGATTATTTCTAGGCACTTTGCTACTTTTTATGTAAAATAAAAACAATTTCCTGAAAAGTAAAAGTAAAAACTATCATAATATGTATGTATCTGCAATTGCTGTTTGTTATGTCATTTAAGATCTACTTGCTGTATCTTATACTATTTAACTTCATTTGAAATGTTCTTTAGTTTCATTTTTATCATTGTAAGGATTTTTAAGATGCCGTCTCTAAGCCTCATTAATGTTTAATGATATTAGCATTAAACATATCATCATTGTACTATATTTCTCTGAGTCAATAATTAGTATCCAAAAATTAATTTTATTTTTACTTTACTTTCTTAAATAAAACAAATAAACAAACAAAATAGAAAGCCTTAGCAGTAGTGAATGATTCATGACTTTAATACCACAAGTTGATTGATGTCTGCCTATAGGCCTCATAGTCAGAAATGAAAGTGTAATTTATTTGGTGTGAAAAAATACAGTTGTCCCTAAACCTGTAAAGTGTCAGCTTGGATGTTCATAGGAAGAAGCACTGGTGATTATGGTTTAAGTTTACAACTGTTAAAATTAGTCTTTGAGGCACCATTTATTACCATCACAAGTACTTATTTTTCTTATAGTATCCATATGCAGAATGCATGGTCATCCAAGAGAGACCAAACTTATAAGTTACTATATCAACTTCTAAAAGTTAACGAGCAGCCTGGGGAGTTATGATTTACTGTCAGTCCACCAAGAAATGTCAGTGCCCTGGAATATGAGGAGGCAAGTGTCATCTAGTGGGATTTGTGAACTTTTCACTTTGCCATTGAGTAGACAGCAAACAGAAAATTAGTCTATAAATAATTGAACTTGAATTCTTTTTTGAAAATCTATCACAGCATGTTAAAAGCAATTTTGTTCTTGAATTAGCTCTCCACAAGCAGTAAATATGTCAAAGAGCCTTTAAATAATGCAACATATAGAGCAACAGATAAGATTTAATAAGAATGAGAGAAAAGAAGACATTAGAAAATATACATGATACATGATTTTGTTGGTTGTATTTTCCTTTGGAGAAAATTGGAATATAAATCTGATTTTGTAAAGTGAATTAAAAGTAGGTAATTTGCATAATGATGTTTTAATATTCTAGGAAAATGATACAAATTTGTAAATAAACATTTCTAATATGACTTTTTTTCTCACACAGAAGACCATATGTTTCAGTCTCCTTAAAAATAAAGTGAAAAGTGACTAAAAGCACTTAAAATATTATCAAAAAAGGAAATGTTTTGTTATAGCTGCTTTCATATTTTAAAAATATTCTGATAAGATATCCAAATAAATAATAGACTTTATATAAATAAATAATAGTTTCAGAAAAAGTCTTTTGTAAAAATCAAAGTGTATTTTTATTTAATTTTGTGGCCTATAGATAATGTGCTTAAATATAACACTCAGTTATTAAAGAAAGTTTAAATATTTACTAAAATAAAACTAAAATTATCTATTTGCATTGTATATATATGTATTTCCACTTTAAGAAACTAAACCTATGCAGAAGTAAAGTCTGAAAATTAATAAGCATCTATTATATAATATAATTTGATGTATATAATATAATATGAATAATTAGATTTATTACTATATTCTAAATGTTCATCAATTTATAGCTAAACAAAATTGTGAGAATAGTACGAATAATTATGTTTTGCTAAAGCAATCATAGTAAAGTTTTATGTAATTAATAATATTTTAATGTATATTTGTAAAAGATCAGTTTTCAGGAATTATTGAGAATCATGGGAAATTAACTGTTCACAAGTACATTAGTATCCAAGTACCACAGTTATTGGTTTTCTGCCTTAATATATTTATATCATTCTACTGAGCCAAAGATCTACATATAATTATATTTAATCAAATTTATAATACTATATTCTATTAGAGATAAATATTCTATCAAATAAATATCTATTAAAGATAAACTAGTCTTACATCAGACAATTAACACCAGTATTTTATTACTAACTATGGTATTCCCGTATTTTTATCAAAATTTTAATTAACTCACTAGTTAATTTCACTCAGTATTCTTAAATATCTATTTATATTATGTAGAAAACTCATGAAAGTACTTAATTTTTTAGGTTTTATAAATTCAACGTAAAATATTTATGTAAACCAAGCACTTTATACAACTGAGTCACTTCTCAGTATAATGTTCAGTTTTGAAATGTCTAATTTACAATGTGAATACAAAAGAGTGATGAGTACAGTTAGAGAAATAACTAAACTGAGAACTATCATAACAATTTGAATGAATGAGGGAAGTGGAAAGCCTGTCTAGAGTATAGGCGAGGGTGGGGTGGGGAGGAGGGAGATTTGGAACATTGGTGATGGGAATGTTGCACTGGTGAAGGCGGGTGTTCTTTACATGACTGAAACCCAACTACAATCATATTTGTAATCAAGCTGTTTAAATAAATTTTTTTAAAAAAGAAAAATAATTGAATTTTTTTAAAGGCAAGACATAGGTTTTTGTGGATAGAATCTTTGTATAGAACAAATATTTGCCATCATATCGACAAAATAATTGGGAAGAGATTATATGTGTGTAAAGAACATTGGAAAGTGATCAGTTCAGAGTTATGATTTGAAGGTCTATCTATGATTTCATATTAATACATCTATCACCCTCCCCTGTTTCTAAAACAGTGATTCAGATATTTTTTTATAAATGAGTTTTAGTATTACTTATATATTTGAAAATATGGGCTTATTTTATAATGAATCAAACACAAATTATCTACATTTAACAACACAATGTTCTAAAATCTAGATCACTCTGTGATTTGGTACCACTCTGCCAATCGATTATTTTATTATTATGTTAGGTTTTTCCATTAAAATCTAATAATTTTCCATCTTATGTTAGATATTTAATTTGTTAATTTGACTATATATTTTATGTCCTTGTCCATTATAGTTTTCAAAAACATTTATCTTGTAATATATTATTCTACTTATGCTCAAAATATGCAAAACATATCTTTGTGTATTCCATAAATTGTGCATCAATTTTTAATAAGACTGAGACAATAGCAAATAACAGTTTTTTTCTTATCATTTCGTGTGTGTGTGTTTCTTTCTTTCTTTTTTTAATTTTTATTTTGACCAAAGTGGATTACAAATCTTTCACAATAATTTTTTAGGTACATAGCAACATTGAATTAGGGGCATACTAACAACCAATGTTGTCCTCCCTCCACCCCTGTTCCAGCATGCATCCCATATTCCCCTCCTTTACCCCGCGGGTTGCTAGTATAAGTGTTCCCCTCTGCGTTGTAGATTGGGTATAGGTCTGTTGTCGTTAGCTTTGATTTGGTATTTAAGTGTGATAATTTTTATTTATTTCTACTTAATGTTCATACAACTGTCTGATCTTGGTACCCTCCATTATTTCCCCCTCAATTCGTGAGGTGGAACAAGATGGTTCAAATTATGTGGTTCTGTTTGAAGGAAAGAAAAAATAAAAAAGGGCCCGGAGAGATAGCACAGCGGTGTTTGCCTTGCAAGCAGCCCATCGAGGACCAAAGGTGGTTGGTTCGAATCCCGGTGCCCCATATGGTCCCCCGTGCCTGCCAGGAGCTATTTTTGAGCAGACAGCCAGGAGTAACCCCTGAGCACCGCCGGGTGTGGCCCAAAAACTAATAATAATAATAATAATAATAATAATAATAATAATAATAATAATAATAAATAAAATAAAATGGGGCAAAAAATCAAACAAGCAAAAAATGGAAGGACTCTTTCTAGAGGCTATAAATATCATTTTAAGCTTAAGGATAAAAGAAAAAAAAGAAAAACATAACAATCCTAAAAAAAAAAGTTAAAAAATCAAACAAAAAACTCAAAAAGTACCACAGCAATAAAGACACCAAACACACAATAATCACGGTCCTGAAATAAAAACAAAACAAAGCACACACAAAAAAAATAAAACCCATGGGAAGAAACAAATAACAAACAACAATAATAACAAACCAAACAAAATTAATTTGTGCTCTTTTTTTTTTTTACTTGCATAGGCACAGTAAATATTGGGGAAATTAGAAAGGGAATTCCCTTGGCCTAAGAAATACAGGGTTTCTCTGCCCTTGAAGTATTCTGTCATGTAAATAACTACAGGCTCCATACATGTTCTTTTACTCTCCCCTTGGTCCTTGTGTGGTGTCTGGAAAATTTTTGCTTCATCGTGGATAATAAAATCATGCCTCTATAGCTAGAGATCTTGATATTTGCACAGGTCAAAGGACGGAGCCTATGATGGAGTCTTTCCTTACTGTTCTAGGAGATCTGTTTCATCACTGTTGTTTTAATCTTTTTTTTTTTTTTTTTTTTTTTTTTTTTTTTTTTTGTAGCTGGTGGTTTTAGTTTTTGCCCCAATCCTAGGATGAAGCATAGGATAGTCTTTCCTTATGTTTCCAGAAGATCTGCTCGGTTGCAGTTGCCACAGTCAGACCTCTGGAGTTAGAGATCTTGGTTGTTATACAGATCATAGATCAAGGCCTAGACTAGGGTCTTTTTTATTGGTCCCAGGATAAGTTCTGCCCAGTCAGTCTTCTGTAGATATCAAAGTTCTCTTTTGTACCAATCAAAAAGATGACATGTCTTCTGATTTCATCTTATATTTAGGAGGTGAGGTAAGACAACCTGCTCTTAGACCAAGTTGTTGCCATTTCCTTATAATGAGGATGTCATTATTTCATTATTTCAACAGGTGATTGGTGACAGAGTAGTATTAATAATGTTCCAGAGGGAGTTTGGTTCTTGGAGCTGCTGCGGAGAACTGTGTCATTTCTAAGTCTGAGATCTATGGTTCAGGATTGGACAGTCACTGTCTATTCACATGGAGTCTAAATTGGGACCACGTGACATATGTTCAAGTTGGGAGTGCCCCTGTATTGTAAATGAGTTCCTATCCCTAGTAGACAAGAGCTTGTTTCTATACATAAAATTTCCCCTTTTTTAGTATGCCCTTACAAAAAGAAATGGTGGTATATTATATTGCTTGTGCATATATATATATATATATATACACTCACATATATAAAGAAAAAAAATAAATAAAATAAGTTTAAAATATTAAATTTGTTCCCTTAGCAAGTAATAGTTTTATCGATCTAAGCAATTATTTGAAATTTCTATTAAAGACTAAATTATCTTTAATAATAACACAGTATCTTTTACTATTTATTATTTTTCTTGAAAACAAGCTAATTTATTTTTACTATTTTTATTAGAGCAATATAAAATTACAAATTTAATCAGGATTTGTTTCAGACATACAATTTATTTCGACATTGATATATTACCAATATTTACTCAGTCCACCAATCCCCTCTCTGTTTTTTCACCCATGAGTCTACCTATGAGGGCAACTTATACATACATACATATATATACATATATATACATATATGTATATATATGTATATATATATGATTTTGTACTCTAGTTTTTTCTTTTCTTTCTTTCTTCTGTCTTTCTCTCTCCTGTTTCTTTCTTTCTTCTTTCTGTTTCTTCTTTCTTTCTGTTTCTTCTTTCTTTCTCTCTCTCTTTCTTTCTTCCTTCTTTTTTCTTTCTTTCTTTCTTTCTTCTTTTCTTTTCTTTCTTTTCTTTCTTTCTTTCTTCTTTCTTTCTTTCTTTCTTTCTTTCTTTCTTTCTTTCTTTCTTTCTTTCTTTCTTTCTTTCTTTCTTTCTTTCTTCTTTCTTTTCTTTCTTTCTTTCTTTCTTCTTTCTTTCTTTCTTTCTTTCTTTCTTTCTTTCTTTCTTTCTTTCTTTCTTTCTTTCTTTCTTTCTTTCTTTCTTTCTTTCTTTCTTTCTTTCTTTCTTTCTTTCTTTCTTTCTTTCTTTCTTGTCACACTTGGCAGTGCTCAGGGGTTACTCCTGGCTCTGAGCTCTCAGAAATTGCTCCTGCTTGGGGGACCATATGGGATGCCAGGATTTGAATCACCATCTGGCTGCTTGCAAGGCAAACACCATACCGCTGTGCTATCTCTCTGGCCCTGTACTGTAGTTTGTAATAGTAATGTTGCTGTAGGGTTTATATATATACTATATATAAAATACTATATATGTAATTATATAATACTTTACCACCTTTCAGTTTCATCTCCTCAGAATTGAATACTTCCCTAAATCATAGTCATTGACCCCACCCTATCCAAATTCACAGGTGGCATGCATTCTACTACGAGTTTTCATATTTTTTGTTTCCATTATCTTTTGACAATTGGAACACCAATTTATTTATAATTGGATAATAACATTCAGATCATTAGATCCTAGTTATGATCTTCCTGAGAGATGAGGTACATCTGGTTTTTTCCCCAAATATACAAATAAAAAAAAAAGGTAATCATTTTGAATAGAATGAAATATTACATGAGCAAATTTTCTTTTAAAATATGCTGTCTAAACATATAAGCAGTTTCCACATGCCTATTATTTAAAGTTGTTGTACTTGACTAATAGAGTTTTTGGAGATCTAAACTGAAAGAGTAATAAACAAATATTTTTTTCACTGATAATTGTTCTTGTCTAGTCAATAAATATTTATTTAAGAAAATTACATCATTAAATATCAATCACATTTAGAAAGTTTAAATATCTTAAAATATTATTTTATTTATAATTATAAAATAATTGGTAATGAATCAAAATTTATATAAAAGAAAGAAAATAACACGATAGAAGTAGAACATGCTTAAATATATATTTATATATATAAGTATATATGGATATATGTAAATATATACATATATGTTTTTGTGTGGCCACACTGGTAATTAGGCTTACTCTGGCTTTTCACACATGAAGGATCACTCTTTTAGTCCTTACCATCTCAGAGGATTATATAGGATCCCAGAGATAAAAAAGGATTTCATAAGCAAAGTAAGAGCCTTATTTACAATATGATAGTTAGGGTCTTTTATTTTTTTAAAATTAATTCAATAGTTTCTATTTTATCATAGACTATATTGTAAATCTGACTAATTTGCATGCTGAACTATACTTTCCTATCTAAAATTAATACCACTTTGTCATTATTCTTGTGATATTAATTTCAATGGGATAGTATTTTGTTGAGAATCTTTGCATCTAAATTCAGTAGAGATATTTGTATGTGATTTTCTTTTTCATAAAGTCCTTGCCTGTTTTTTTTTTTTTTGGGGGGGGGGGAATCACACCCGGCAGTGCTCAGGGGTCACTCCTGGCTCTATGCTCAGAAATCGCTCCTGGCAGACTCGGAACCCTATGGGATGCTGGGATTTGAACCACTGTCCTCCTGCATCTAAGGCAAATGCCCTACCACTGTGCTATCTCCCCGGCTCTTCTTGCCTGTTTTTTAAATCAGGTTAGGCTTGGCCTCTTCAACAGTATTTTAAAATACACACACACTCACACACACATATATGTATATATATAAATATATATATAAATATATATATATATATATATATAGAGAGAGAGAGAGAGAGAGAGAGAGAGAGAGAATCAATTACTGGTCTCTTGCTTCAATATATTCTCTCAAAATTATTTTTGTATCTTATGTGATTCATTTACCTGCACATGGAAGAGAAAGGTTACTTTGAGGATAAGTTACAGCTGAGAATGATTATTCATTTCCTTAGTGACCCATAGAATAAATGGCACATTGAAATTTTTTTCTTAGGTGGAGGAAGTAGCAGTTGTTTCCTTTTGCCATCTAGTTTGTCTTCTGGCCACTCAACAAGAAATTATTCAGCTATTTCATGAGGTTAATTCCCTTCTGGAGTTAATTAATAATAGCAATGATTTTATAGTGTGTGAGTCCTATCAAACAAATTAAAACTTGGGCAACCTAGAAGAAGCAATAGGTGCGATTGTTCTAAAAAGGAGCAAAAATCTGTGTGCTGAAGTAAATATAATATTTCTCAGTAAACTGGAAGAACATGTATTTATTTCTTAAAGTTTTGTTGAGCTCAGAATTCAATATTTGATCCTATTTTTATAATATGCACTTCTTTGGACAATAAATGTATAATAACACTAATAACAGGTATGAAGCATATAAGAAGAAAAGTGAAGTACACTCAAAAAACTAAATTAAATTTTTCCTACAAACAATAATGATATCATTCATGTTTTTATATTTTTTTCATTTACTTTTACAGTGCTTCTTGTATACATCAACTATTGTGTTTATTAATTATAAGTATAAACAGATTACATTCATTAGCCTATAAGATCAAATATTTGTGAATGAATTCTCTGTCTCCATTATTTAAGATAATTGTATTATATTCCATTCCTGTAAGTTTCAATTTTATTTATTTTTTATTCTAACCCAATGGTATTTCAGGGCTAACCCTGGTTCCATATATGCTCAAGGGTCTCTCCTGAAAATATTAAAAAGGAATATGCATTACTGGTTATCAAATACAGACCTCCCTCTACTCATTCAATACATGCTAAGTCTGCCTTATTATCCCTAGACCTCAACACGACATTAAAATCATATATCTCTTGTTTCTATTGAAACAAAAAAAATGCCATTTTTTCAGTTTCTTTACTGAAGGTAAGATAAACTTTATTACAGTTCATTCTTTGTATTTAAGAAATTAAACAATTAACTGAATAGATAGTACAGCTGGTATCATATTTGATAAACATGGCTGACATGGGCTCAATCTTTGACATCCCTCCATGAATGATGACTGATTAGAAGACTATTAGTAATCTCTGATCACAACTAGGTATTTCCCCAAAGCAAAACAAAAAAAATAAACTAGATTTTTATATCTTGGACATTAAATAGCAAATAAAAATGCTATATCTAATTGACCCTGAACTTACGAATATAAATCTTAGTAGTTTATTCAGTGGTGAGTCAAAGCTTTCCACAGTCACGTATTAAATATTTGAACAATTGTAGTCAATTTGCTAGAAAATAATTGCCTGAGAAAGGATGCTAACTATGATGTTATTAAGCCTAATTAACTACTATAACATTGTTATATGAATACTTTTAAGCTATATCTGATATTTTATTCTAGCTAGAGTTTGCTAGAATTTTTTATATTTTATATTTTATAAGTATGTTAGCTATATTATATATGTAGAATTCTGAAATATCATTTAACATTTATAGAACTTTATCTTAGAAATAAATACTGACCAATGAACAACTTTATATATAAACTATGTAATAATAGGGGCTAGAGCGATAGCACCGTGGAAGGGCATTTACCTTGCACTCAGCTGACCCAGGACTGAGCTGTGTTCCATCCCCAGGGTCCCATGTGGTCCCCAAGTCAGGAGTGATTTCTGAGCACAGAGCCAGGAGTTACGCCTGAGCATCATGGGGTGTGACGTGGTGACAAAAACAAAAACACAATAATAAAAAAATGTCATAATAATGCAATATCGAAATACTGAAACTATAAGTCAAATAAAATTGTTTCATATGCCTATAAGTCAAATAAAATTTTGTGCCTATATATAAAGAATGACTGATCTATAAAGCATATTACCAAATGAAGAGAATTCCAAAAATTTAGAAATTTGTTTATTAGATTGTATATGTTTTGGTACATCTCTGCATTACAAATTATATGTATGATAGATCTTATGATAACCCAGAAATGGTTTGAACACTCTTGAAATTCACAAGGAACAATAAGCCTCCACAAATTAATAAAAGCAAACCTTGGGGAAAAAAGTGTGGAAAGGCATCACTTTCCTCAATTTCCATACTGTGCTATAAAGTTGTAACAATTAAAAACAGTAATTTTAGAGGCTAGAGAGATAACACAGTGGTATAGACATTTGCATTACTAGTGACCAACCCCCAAAGGAACTCCTTGGATTCCAGGAATCTCATATGGACCCATCAACCTGCCAGAGCAACTTCTAAGAGCAGAGACAGGAGTAAACCTTGAGTGCTGCTGAGTGTGACCCTAAAACAAACACAAACAAACAAAATATTTTACCGCAATAAATAAAAAAACTTCAGATCAATGAAATAGCCCTGAATATCCCTAAGGCAGACCCACATATATATGAGTAATTAATATTTTAATAAAGAAGAAAGAAATACGAAGTGGACAAGTGGTATGAGAAAACTGATCAGCTTACATAATTAAGAAAAATGACTCAAAACTCATTTTAACGCCAGCTACAAAAGTCAAATTTAAAATAATTAAAGACCTTGATATTAGTCTTGAAATGGCAAGGCACATAGTATTGAAGCCAAAAACAATCATCAGAAGTAAAACACCACTGAACAAAGAAGTAGGATGCATACTTTTTAAAATTGCAATTTAAAATATCTGTAATCTTCTCTTTTTTTAACTTAATTTTGTTGTTTAATTTTCCTTTTAATTACTATTTATTTTATGTTATATCTGAAATGTAAAATTCATGGTAATTAACTTATTAAGTGGATATTTATCATTAAGAATGTAATATATATATTTAAATAACTTTAGAATTCATAATTATTTACTTAAAAGTGTATATTTCCCATCTCTCATCTAAAGTTTTCAATCCTATTCAAAATGTATAGTGTATTTTTTTCTTTTCTAGTTTGTCCTCTGCTTTGAGATAAATCATGTCACACACTTTAAACAATGGCACATTAAATAATATCACAATTGAAAAAATTTAATATGAAATGTATATTTTATGAGAACACACAAATAAATTATTTTTACAACTGGATGAAATTCCTTATAATTGAACCCACAATGCAACCCGCATACACATCATGAACTAGAAACATTAACCTCACCCTACAGGCCTTCCTTTTCTTTCGAGTCATTAACCACATGGTAAAGACAAAGACAATTTATCTACTTTAATGTTTATATAAATTTAATCATACAGTGCATTTTTGTTCATCTTATTTTTGTCAAGAGGTTTTATTTTGGGGCCGGGCGGTGGCGCTGGAGGTAAGGTGCCTGCCTTACCTGCGCTAGCCTAGGAGATGGACCGCGGTTCGATCCCCCGGCGTCCCATATGGTCCCCCAAGCCAGGAGCGACTTCTGAGCGCATAGCCAGGAGTAACCCCTGAGCGTTACCGGGTGTGGCCCAAAAAAAAAAAAAAAAAAAAAAAAAAAAAAAAAAAAAGAGGTTTTATTTTTTCCAATTTGTATATTGTTTCTGCCTTTTTCAGGAAATCTTTCAAAGTTTTAATAAATATTTGAATATACTAGCATATGATAATTTCCTTTTCCTTCCAACTGTTGCTACATATTTGTGTAGTAGTCAGTATAGAATTGATATGAATAATGATAATATAAACATGTATTTATAACTTTATAACTATCAATTTTTGAGAATCATATGCTATATATGTACTTGATCAGATCAATGTTTTAACTTTAAACATTTATATAAAGTTCACGACTGTAGTTGTACAAAGCTACACTTCCATTGAACAATAACACTATAATGGGATTTTGATTTATTCTAAATTCCTAGCAAAACAAACAATTATTTCTTTTTATTTTACTGTGCTAAAATATTTTCTTAGCATCTCAATCTAATATTTATCATGTTTATAATAAACCAGAGTTTTCTGAGGCCTCCTTATCTGATTTTTTTTCTCCTTATCTGATTTACTATATATTTTTGCCATGTTTGAACTGCAGCTAATATCATTTCTCTCCACTTCAGTGATTATCTTTGGGCTCATCTGAAATAATCCGCCTATTACCCCAAATTTAGCTGTGCAGATCTGAATATACATTTTCCATTTCCTTTACAATCTGTACCGGAATTCACCTTGGTTGAACAACTAGGGAATGAGAGGCATAAAGAGGAGGAGGAACTATCCACAATCTAAATGATTTGTCTGTAGCTCTTTTCATACTGGCACAAATAAGAACGTCTTATGAGACACTCACTTTATTACTCTTTACAGAACAAGCTTTAGTGCATGTATCAAAGATTTATGTAGGTTTCTCTTCTCCTTATGTCCCATGGATACAGCCAGAGAATACCCAGATGATACAAGTACATACTTTAAGTCACATTGGAAATATAGTCTATGCCCCAAAGATCTGAATTACTTTATCAATGCACTCTCGTTGTTTGGAAAAAATTCATTGTTCTTTAAAGCAGGGAATAGCAAAAACAGAGTTAGTTATCAATCTATAGTTTAATCTATCTCATTGGTCTTTGTGATTTAACTAAAGGATCAGAGTCTGTTTTAATCCTGTGAATCTTGCACAGTTAGCAAGAACATTCAGGAATGAAAATGGGACTCATTCTTAACACATTTTTTTACATTATTTTATTTGAAAAATTTGTTTATTTCTTTCATACAAACTTGCTCACCTCTCTTCTGTCTTAGTCATTCTTTTCTGACTATCTTATTCTTTTTCATATCAGGCTCAATCTTTTTTATTAATTAATAATTTTTATTTATTTAATTATTATATTTATTTATTTTTGGTTTGTCAGGGCCACACCCGTTTGATGCCTCAGGGTTTACTTCTGGCTAAGTGCTCAGAAATTGCCCTGACTTGGAGGGACTATATGGGACACCGGGGATTGATCTGCGTTCCTTCCTTGGCTAGCGCTTGCAGGCAGACACCTTACCTCTAGCGCCACCTCACGGCCCAAATAATATTTATTTTGACCAAAGTGGATTACAAATCATTCACAGGAATATTTTAGGTAAATAGTGATATTGAATCAGAGGATTCCCACCACCAGTGTTGTCCTCCTCCACCCTAGTTCCCAGCATGCATTCCATATTGCCCTGTCTTTGCCTCCCTGGCTGTGCATAGCTTGTTGTAGATTGGGATTCAATTCTGTTGTAGTTAGCTTTGGGTTTGGTGTTTACGTCTGATCACTTTTTATTTCTATTCAATATTCATATGCCTATTTGATCTTGGTGGCCCTCTATTATTCCCTTCTCAATTTGTGAGGAAGAACAAGATGTTCAAGTTATGTGGTTCTGTTTGAAGGTAAGAAAAAAAAGAAAAAGAAAAAGAAAAAAGGGGCAAAAATTCAAACAAGCAAAAATGGGAGGAGTCTTTCTAAGGACTATAAAAATTAGTTTAAGAAAAGAAACGGAAAAAGGAAGGAAAACAAAAATAACACAAAAAATAAACCCTCCAAAACAAAACAAAAGCAAACAAAAAACAAACAACCTGAAAAGTTACAGCAATAAAGACAACAACCAAACACTAACCACGGTTTGAAATAAAGATGAATCAAAGCACAGGGGAAAAAAGATAAAGAAGCGGAAAAAGAAACAAGCAAACAACAATTTAAAAAAAATAAATTTAATTTGTGCTATAATTTATTTTTTGCATAGGCACAGTAAAAATCGGAAGATTTAAAGGGCCAACATTATAACATTATCTTTCCATTTCCAAATGGCAGAGATGGGTTGTCAGAGAGATAGCACAGTGGTGGGTCATTTGATTAGCACATGGCAAACCCAGGAAGATTCTATCTCTGGCATCCCCAGGAGCAATTTCTGAGTGCAGACCAGTAGTAACCTCTGAGCACTGCCAAGTGTGGCCCCAAAACCAAAAAACTAAACTAAACTAAAAACAAAACAAATGGTAGAGATAGCATATAGTCTGCACTATGTATTTATTGCAAAGTATTTACATACAAAACAATGTGTTTGTTTGTTTAGGCACCATGCATGATAGTAGAGCTCAGAGATTATTCCTAGCTTTATATTTAGGGATAACTGCTGGTAGTGTTCAGGGAACCAGATTCACAACCCAGCCCTGATCAAATTGTGGTTAACCACTTGCAATAAGACACTTTAACCCATTTTTATCTTTCTTGCAAGCAAATTTTAATTTAACTATTTTAATTTATCTAAATTTAAATAACAGTTTATTTCAGTTAAAAATAATTAAAATATGACTTTCTTGTTTTTATCTTGTGAAATGTAACTAAGTATGATTTTTTTTCTATTGCTGTTATTTTCAGAAATTCTGATTGTTTTACTCTTTTCTAATAGTAGATTTAGTAGTTTTAAAAGTTTGGTCTCATTGAAATAATTTTCATTGGTTATGTATAATGTAACACTTTCCTATTTGAAAGTCTTGTTATATTACCCCTTCTCAAGAAAAATTATGACTTTCCTATATGATGCTTAAACTACTCAGTACTTATCTTATATACCACCTATAATCTTATGTAAAATAATCTCAGTCCCTATCATTTTGTGATAGTTTTTTATACATATATTACTTTATTTAAAGACCATGTATTGGGGCAGAGTGATAGCACAGCAGTAGAACGTTTGCCTTGCATGCGGCAGATCCAGGATGGACCTAGTTAGATCCCCAGTGTCCCATATGGTTCCAATAGCCAGGAGCGATTTCTGATCACATAGTCAGGGGTAATCCCTGAGTGTAACAGGTGTGACCCCTCCTAAATAAATAAATAGCATGTATTATATAGTTGATCATAATACATTTGTTTTCATGGAAGTGGGATAAAATATTTTAAAAAGAAAAAAGAAAGGAAAGAGAAGAAAGAAGAAAGAAAGAAAAAAGAAAAAAAAAAGAAGAAAAGAAAGAAGAAAGAAGAAAGAAAGAAGAAAGAAAGAAAGAAAGAAAGAAAGAAAGAAAGAAAGAAAGAAAGAAAGGAAAGAAAGAAAGAAAGAAGAAAAAGAAAGAAGAGAAAAGAAAGAAAGAAAGAAAGAAAGAAAGAAAGAAAGAAAGAAAGAAAGAAAGAAAGAAAGAAAGAGAGAGAGAAAGAGAAAGAAAGGAGAAACAAAAAGAAAGAAAGAAAGAAAGAAAAGAAAGAGAAAGAGAAGAAAAAAAAGAAAGAAGAAAGAAAGAAAGAAGAAAGAAAGAAAGAAAAAGAAAGAAAGAAGAAAGAAGAAAGAAAAAAAAGAAAGAAAGAAAAAGAAAGAGAAAGAGAAAGAAAGAAAGAAAGAAAGAGAAGAGAAAGAAAGAAAGAAAAGAAAGAAAGAAAGAAAAGAAAGAAGAAAGAAAGAAAGAAAAGAAAGAAAGAAGAAAAGAAAGAAAAGAAAGAAAAGAAAGAAAGAAAGAAAGAAAGAAAGAAAGAAAGAAGAAAGAAAAGAGAAAGAGAAAGAAGAAAGAAAGAAAGAAAGAGAAAGAAAGAGAAAGAAAGAAAGAAAGAAAGAAGAAAAAGAAAGAAAGAAAGAAAGAAAGAAAGAAAAGAAAGAAAGAAAGAAAGAAAGAAAGAAAGAAAAAGAAAGAAAAGAAAGAAAGAAAGAAAGAAAGAAAAGAAAGAAAGAAAGAAAGAAAGAAAGAAAGAAGAAAGAAAGAAAGAAAGAAAGAAAGAAAGAGAGAAAGAAAGAAAGAAAGAAAGAAAGAAAGAAAGAAGAAGAAAGAAAGAAAAAAAAGAAAGAAGAAAGAAAGAAAGAAAGAAAGAAAGAAAGAAAGAAAGAAAGAAAGAAAGAAAGAAAGAAAGAAAGAGAAAAAAGAGAAAATGAAAAGAAAAAATGAAAAGGGTATAGTAACAATACAATATATGACAATTGCATCTCACAATAATTGTCATTAAGTCTTTTTCAGAAATTTTACTAATCTCTTGTTGCTAGCTAATCTTTCTATTACTTCTTTTGTTTTTAACTGAAGGGTGGCTTTAAATAAAAGTTGACATCTTAGTCAGTTTTCCTTAGACAGCACTAATAATTTGGAATTCTAAGCACTGTGGATGATACTGTGGCTTTTGTGGGGTGTGATAATATCAGCCCAAATAGCAGCATACCTGGAATTTTGGTCAGATAGGTGTTTCTGCAGAGAGCTTCAGGTGAGTGGTGAAGCTATTGGTGAGACAGTTATTGTGATATTGAGTGCTGCTGGAATGGACAGCCTCTCCTCTTTAAGCTTTTTCAAAGCTTAGTTTATTTCTCCTTCAAGAATAAACTATGGCAGTAGATGCAGGCGTGGAAACCTGGGCTTAATCTTATATTACATTACTTAATATTTTAGAAATATTTAATTTAACTTAGCATTTTTCTCTATTTATAAAATTAAATATGT
Organism: Suncus etruscus; assembly: GCF_024139225.1. Classification (NCBI taxonomy): domain Eukaryota; kingdom Metazoa; phylum Chordata; class Mammalia; order Eulipotyphla; family Soricidae; genus Suncus; species Suncus etruscus. Next base: position 82,089,460 of record NC_064855.1, read on the forward strand.
CTATAAAATATTTTATTCTAAGCTATATATTTTTGTTGATTTGCTATGCATATAAATCTCTTAAAATAAACAATTATTTTATTATATGGGGTATAAAATATTTGCATTTAGGACTGCATTTGTCTGAGTGTAAAAATAGTAAAACACATAGTATAAATTTAAAAGTAGATTTCAAATATCTTAAAGCTGACCAAAAATATGAGATTTGGAATGAGAGTACAATGAGTACTGAATTTGTCTTTCATGCAGCCAACTGGGGATTGAACGTAGGTATGTCTCATGTAAGGTAAATGTCCTACCCACAGTGCTATAGCTCCAATTCCAGTTATTTTGATTTTAAACGTGAAATTTTAAATGTAAATATTAATATCCGAACAATATAAGATAATTATTTTTAATTATTTGTAATTTATTTCTATTTCAGTTAAAGTAATTAAAAATATGACTTTATCTTGTGAAATATAACTATGATTTTTTTTATTGCTGTGTATTTAGAAATTCTGATGATTTATTTTCTCTTTTCTTATAGTTTTCTATTTTTAAAGCTGAACAAAACTTTAACTCATCTATCAACAGCTTCAAACTGAATGGTCAGGGTTGTATGTCCCAGGAGATGAAATCCAATCTTTAAAATGATTGCCTATTTTTAGGGGTACCTTCCTACTGTTACCTTGTGTCCTTTACCAATAGGATACTTGATCTGTCCAGATAGCTTGGCCAGTGTTAATGGAAATAGGCTGAAAAAGCCTAACATGTGGTTTACAACATTTGGTCCTTACAAAATGGTGTCCTTCCTTGTTCAAAACCTATGAGAATCCTGACATTTGGCTTTTCACAAAATGACGTCTCTCCTTGTTCAAAATTCAGGACCCCACATTCCCTCCTATTCTTATGGACCTTTGTCAAATACTTGACTCAACTTAAGGTTCCTTAGCCTCTGCCCTGCTTATGGGCACATACAGGTAGCTCAAGCATCTTAACAGTACCTATGTGTCCCTGAATTTTTTTATAGCTTTTAAATTCTTGTAGGCTATTACTTTCCATCAAGCTCATAATACACATAATAAAATCATTGATAAAATTTTATATTAAGGAAATTGAAACATGAAATTAATATCATTTTAGCTAATCTGCCTTCATTTTTAATCTTTAGTTCTGAATTTACATAATGAATAAAATTCATAGTCTATATTTTTAAATATAGTCTATAATTTAAAATTGGTTTACATTTAAATATGAAGTTCTGTACATGTATGTGTTTTACTAGTTAATGATATGACATTGATTCATCTATAAGGAAATTTTAATGTCACTGTACATTTCCTGCTAAATGGAATACATAAATCTGAACATGATTTAACTTGCTGAAATGGAACAAACACTTTTAAAATATTCTATAGATGTATGTGATATACATATATTTTGCATGCATAATTAATTGTTACATTCCATATTTCCATGTAAGGGGAAATATCAAAAAATATCATAACAGTTAAATGAGAAGAAAATCCAGTTATCTCTTCACAAAATATATCTCTTCATTGTTATGTTATTTCTCAAAATTATATTTCACCTTAAACTTCATATAAAAATTTGAAATTTTTTCTGAATAAATAATTAATTTAATTACTTTAGTTTTCAATGTTTATGTATACTTTTAAGTGTTATTTAGAATGACATTCAAAAATAAGCACTTGGGCCGGAAAGATAGCATGGAGGTAAGGCGTTCGCCTTTCATGCAGGAGGTCATCGGTTCAAATCCCGGCACCCCATATGGTCCCCTGTGCCTGCCAGGAGCAATTTCTGAGCCTGGAGCCAGGAATAACCCCTGAGCACTGCCGGGTGTGACCCAAAAACAAAAACAAACAAACAAAAAAAACACTTAATATTTTGTTTTGAAAGTACAAATAAAAGTTTAATTTTTATAGAAAATGTCATAAAATGTAGTGCTCTGTCATAATGAAATTGTTCCTATTTATAATACGAGTATTTGCCTAAAGTTTGGCAGTATGCAACACTTATGTTACACTTAAGAACGTGTAAATAAATGTGGTCATCTGATGACAAACTTTAAAGACATTAATTTTTTGAAATCCTATCATACTTAAAGAAAACTATGAATCCCTGTATTATAAACTGTTATGCAAGTAAGTATACATATTTAAATAAGCTTTTTAAAATATCAAATATTCTTCAGAAGAATATTTTGAGTTTACATGAGTATTATTAAAATATACAAATGCAAAATACCTGTTTACATTCTCATTACTCTTTTCAATGGAAGTCTGATTTATGTATATTTGAGAAGGAATTTTGTCCACAATATATGCATTTGAAAACCTGGTAACTGAGAAGATGCTCATGCTAGATGACTGTGTGATGAAATGCAACATTTATCCTAGGTCTCTGGGCAAGATGTGGGTACTGCACTCAGGAGAGCCTCAGAGGTGCCCCTCTCCATCCCTGTTCTCCTCTAAGGTAAGGCTGTGTGTCAGTCTTTACACCGTTTCCTTCTTGTCTTTGTATTCAACTGCTGTTCCTGGGCAGCAAGCATCCTAATAAATGGATTCTATTTATTCCATGTAAACAAAATTGTTGTTTTGTTTTTGTTTTGCTTTATTCTCATTTATTTTTATTGTAGTTGAGGTAGTATGATTACAATATTGATTATATTTATGCTTTGGTTGTATATAACCACACCTCTTCATCTACCAAATTGCCAAATACTCTTCTCCACTATCTTTTTTGTCACTTCTAGTTGTCCTTTGTGTACTATATTTTCAAACATGTCTACATGGCAAGAGGGATTAGAATATAAAAATTTTTAGGCAAAGGGACGGTTGTTTATAGTCTTAGAACACAGAGATTACTTCCTGCTGTAGAAAATACACTTACTGTACAAAACAAAGAATGCTCACATTAATGCAAAGAACAGAAATGTAAAATAAACAGATCCCTAAGGTTAGATTATTTTCCTTTCACATAACGACTACATGCATAGACATACTTGTATTTCACTACTTCTATAGAATTTTGCTGGAAACCATAAACTGACCCTCTGCAATCTTTGGTGGAACAACATTGTGTTTCTAAACTCATAACTTGAAACTTTTCTAGTATTTATAATATTGTTTATAAATTCTAATTTATAAAATTAAATAATTTATATAATTAAATAATAAATTTTATAAAAATAATTCCTAATATTACAATAGTTCTATAATTATATTATGACAATAATATAAATAATAAAATTTATTAAGTAATAAATTATTTATAAAATATAATTTATAAATTTCTAGTTTATAAAATTAGAGAAAGCTAATCTGTGAATGAGAATTTGTCATATAATTTCAGACACATCACAATTCTAGGTACTTTAAGTTGGCATATTTTATAGACATGACTATTTGTGTGTTATAATAGGGGGATGTCTAGACAAAGGATAGTCCTGTCTCTGCTCCTGACATTGCTCCCACTGGTGCTGTGGGGACCATGGGGTGTTCAAGTTCAAATGCTGTCAGTTATATTTCAGGAAAAGATCTTAACCTTGTACTATCACACTGACCTAATACATAACTTTTTATTTCTTTTTTTGAAGTCATACCCACTTGTGCTCAGGGCTTATTCCTGTCTCTTTGCTAATTCACTCCTGGTTGTGCCAAGAATTAAATAAGAAATCATCACCCTGTATTATCTTAACTTAAAACTCTGTACTATATTCACAGTCTGAAATAAATCATTTGAGAATAATTTTAAAGATCTTTTCTTGCTAGGCATTTGGTACTGTATATAGTTCCTGAGATTAGCTAATGAAGGTTAAGTAAATTGGATGATTCTGAGTACTTGTGGTAATCCATGATAATCTGTATCAAGCTTGAAAATGAGTTTTATTTTCTTAAAACCAAAAGATGAGTGAGACTGTTTTGTGTCTCTGACTTATTTTACTCAATATAATTAATTGCATATATATCCATGTATAGGAAAATACTATGACTTCATCTCTCCTGATGGCTGCATATTAGTCCATGGTGTATATTTACCAGTTTCTTTAGCCTTTCCTCTGTTAAAGGACATATTGGCTGTTTGCAGAGTCTGGCTATTGTAAGTAGTGCTGAAATGAATATAGGTGTGAGGAAGGCATTTTTGTATTGTAATAATGCCCAGAGACAACAGAGATGAGGGATGAAAGGACTGGCTTTCTATATGAAGCTTACCACATAAAGTGGTGAGTTTAGAGAGATGACTACACTGTCATGACAATGTTAATGAGTCAGAGAAGTAGAATGCCTGTCTCAAATACATGCAGAGGATGAAGAAGGAGGGAGATAGGGGCATTGGTGGTGGAAATGTTGCACTGGGGAAGGGGGGTAGTTATTTTTTTATGACTTAAACCCAAATACAAACATGTATATAATCATGGTACTTAAATTTAGATAAAGGAAAATAAGTTCTATAGACTATTGACAATCATTGGCCAATAATTGTGTTGAATTGGATAAGAAAGGCAGAACAAAAAATAGGTCATTTGCCTGGGACATAGCCAACCCTAGTTGGATGCCAGCTCCTCATATTATTTCCAAATTGTAATTTCAAGTAATATTTGGTGTTTGCTTCTCAACCAAAGTTCTAGCATTTCCTTCTGCCTAAACATTGTTTTGTTCCATCTACAATTGCATGTTTGTGGTAAGCCTATAATCAACTTCAGCTCTGAGTTGAGTGATGAATCAGTCACATGATATTGGTTTTCTAATAAAAACTCACTTATCATTCTATGGCTCTCATAGTAGCAATTTAATTAAAGAATTTTATTTTAGTCATGTGCTCTGTACAGACATTTATTTTCTTATATTTCTAGTGAAGTTTTATACAAAGAACAAAATGAATTTGGCCATATTCAAAGATGAATAAAGGTAATATAAAGCAAGAAAATAAGTACAGTTTAAGTAGATACTAATGAAATGCAAATAATATCAAGAAAGTATTATGCAACCTTACATGACACCAAATTATATAATCTATAATTAATTGACAAATTCACAGAACTATGTAACATCATAAACCTGAACCAAAAAGAAATGTAAAAGTGGAACAACATCATCATAAATAAGGCCATAAAAAGAGTAGTAGACAGCTTCCAAAACAGAAATAGAGGTCCAGATTGTTTCACTACTTATATCTATTAAACATGAAAGTAAATATTGTGAACTTAATCCAAAAATACTTTGAAAAAAGTAAAGTGAAGGAAAGCTTTCAATACATTCTCTGTGGGTTTACCGAGTCCACTTAAACTATTATAAATTCAGATTAAATAAGAAAGATTTTGAAGAATAGAAGCCTTTTAAATGTTTTATTCAAAATATATGTACATATTTAGTATTTGTACTGCATATAACAGCTTTAATTATTTAGTTATTTTAACTTAATAGTTAGTAAAAATCTTGATTAACTTTTAGGAAATCTTCAATGAAAAATGGCTTACTTTGCAAATAATTAGATATCATTGTATTAAATTATACTTTGTTATTTGCTATTTTAGTAGTTATTTTATAACATGTATGCACTTTAATATGGGAACCTTTATAAATTAATAATAAATATTAAACAAATATAAACATTAATAATTTATGAGTTGTGTTGCCACACTTATTACTGTCATTTACTGGCCTAACATGAAAATTGATGTGGTGTTCCACTTGAGATATAGATATCAAAGAACAAGTTTAAAAATAAGTAAAGAAAATCAAAATTAACAGAAAAGAAAGTTTTACTTAGTTGTGTCTAATATTCAAATAATTTAGAAGTAAAATACCAATTATTTTTAAAGATTTTTCAAGATATAAAAGATTTACTGCAATTTTAGAAATATATACTATGCATCTGTATACATCTGTTTCTGTTCAGCAATAAGCGCTTAATTTATCAGACAAAAAATACAATTATCGTTATTGTTAATACTAGTTTTGTTGGTTTTGTTCAGGATTTATTCACATCTATACACTCAAGATCACTTTTGGCAGGCTTCAAGGCTGGTATACACGGTGCAGTTATCAAACTTGGTCATTCTTATTCAAGACAAGTACAGGATCAACTATAATTTCCAGCACTATTAATAATCTTTTTAATTTTGCTTTTTAAAGGTCTGAAAATATAAATGCATTATGTTCTTAAGTATACAGTTTTTTATTTTATAATGAACTAATTTCATAAATTTTAAACATCATAAATACCAGAGCCACATTCATTAAAAATCAATTTGTATCTCTGCTTTTCCCTTTATCATTTAAGAAATTATTATTTCTACATCTTTATCTTTCTGTTTATATAAAAAAATTGTACTTTTTATTTAGGTATCAGTGGTTTAATTATTTAAATTCTAATACTTCTGATACCAAAGTCTAAATATTTCTTCACCATATTTTAAATAGTCCTTCCCATAACCTTATGCATGATCATTTTAATTCTGTAG
>NC_064855.1:82096027-82156027 GCF_024139225.1 Suncus etruscus
ATTAATTTCCAATTACATATGTGTTAAAATGAATAAAACCAATGAAAAGGCACATATAGTCATTGCAGAAATCTATGCATTTTTGACATGTATATGTTCATATATGAAAATAATTATATTAATATTATAAAATGTCTAGATTTATCTCATATAATTACTTTCCTTCTATTATTTTAGCTTTATATTATTATTAAATTTGAAATTTTTATGCATAATAGAAAATGAATTATATTAATCTAAGATTAATTTATATATTCATTATTTAAATTTAAATAAATGTAAGTGTGTATTTGTATAGTTTAATTTAATCTACTCTAACAATTTATTTCTCTGAGATGTATATCAAACAACTTAAATTTGTAATAAATTATATAGCATAGTTTAATCTAGTACTATTATTCATTTTTACTAAATAAATATTTGAATTCAGACATATATTCTATAAATTATGTTCATCTGATTTCTGTGAGCTTGGTATTTTTCTTTGCAGTCATTATATAGATTTTCCTTCATATTGTTGAACATAATCACAATAATGTGTATGGTAGTGAGTAACCCATCTGCTCTTTCAGATATCTGGACATATATGTGAGAGTGTCTGCGACAGATGAAACTTGTATATGTATTATTTCTCTTTTTAATACTTTCAGTATTAGCAGATCTTCAGTAGTATAATATTATTATTTACCCATTTGGTTTAGAAAATATTTAATGTCAAATTAAGTACCAAATTTTGGGGAGGAACAAAAGTCAATTTACTTTTTTTTTTGGTTTTTGGGCCACACCAGGTGACACTCAGGTTTTACTCCTGGCTACAAGCTCAGAAATCGCTCCTTCCTTGGGGAACCATATGGGACGCTGGGAGATCCAACCGTGGTCCTTTCTAGGGTAGGATGGGCAAGACAGATGCTTTACAGCTTGCACCACTGCTCCACACGTTTTTTTGTTTGTTTGTTTGTATGTTTTTGTGGGTTTTTTGGTAAAAGTCAAATCTTAAATTTTTATCCCATTTCCAATAAAACTACTTTATAACCCAAAATGTAATTTGAGATGAGAGATTTTCTCATTCTGTGAATCATTTTCCTATTATCCTTTAATTTATATATTATCCTAGAAGTCTATCATCTGATCACTCTTTAGATTTGCTAAAAAATGGCTACATTATTGTTGATTTTTGTATTTTATTCTTTATTTTTATGGAGAAAAGTTCTGGAATTTCTCTGGGCCCAACAGTGTATTTGGCAGTATTCTTGAAGAGAATGTGTGATGCAAGAGAGAGAACTCAGAGCCCTAAATTAGCAAGTTATGTAGTATTTCCCAATTTGACACATATTTTGGTCTTCTATAATTTTAATTAAAATATTAGCCACACCATAAATCAGAAAAAATAGACTAAAAGAAAACATAAAAAAGCTGTCAATTTTTAAATTTTTTTTCTTCAAAATTTATACTGCTATTCAAATTCTTCCCTCTTTCAATTACCATACACTTTTTTCAGGTAATTTTTAAATATTTTTTTTGATTTTTTTTATTTTAATTATGACAACAAAGATGCAAAGAAAGAGGACAGGGTAAAGTTACAGTGAAAGCACAATCACCCATAAACAGAATTCTTGGTAGTCCCATCGATGATATCCCAGCCTTGAACTTTCAGCCAAAGAACATTAAGAAAAACAAGGAGCCGGAGAGATGGCATGGAGGTAAGGCGTTTACCTTTCATGCAGAAGGTCATCAGTTCGAATCACGGTGTCCCATAGGGTCCCCCGTGCCTGCCAGGAGCAGTTTCTGAGCACGGAGCCAGATAAAAACCCCTGAGCACTGCCGGGTGTGACCCACAAAAAAAAAAGAAAGAAAGAAAGAAAGAAAAACAAAACTGAACCCATGTACAATACAATTACTTTGTCCCTCAAATCCCCAGTTGTAGTACATACTATTTCTTAGCAGCACACAATATAATCTAAAGACATTAGACTCCTTAAACATTGAGGGCAAAGTACATTTATCTAGTTCCATGCACATGCTTACTAGTTTTAGTTAACCTCAAAAGTTTTAGTGGGTTGTTTTTCTTAAGGATTTGAGTCAAGGGAACATAGTAAAAAATGGTGTTAGAGTGGCATTTGTTTGCATAGGCCCACCAAAATATAAGGGACATGGAAAGAAAAATTATGGTCTAAATACAAGGAGACCCTACCCCTGAAGTTTCCTGGCACAGGACTGACTCTAGGCTCCAGGCAAACTAGTTTGTCCAATCCAAGTCATCGTCTGTAGTGGCAATACACCTCCATTCTTCACATAGTCTCTGTTGTTGGTATTATGCTTCTGTCTTAAAGATCCTGGAGTCTGCGTATCCCATATTGCAGTCAGGATGGTGCAGAGCATCCTCCCGTTTAACCTCACACTTAAGGGGCAATAGAGAGTACCATGTCCTGTAGAGCAGGTCATTGTTGTTGTCAAGTCTTCTCAGTGTAAACGGAAGTCTCTTTTTAGGAGGTCGATGTCAGACCCTTGGTAGTGTCTTTCCTGGTAGAGGACTGCTTCCAGCTGTTGCTATAAAAGACCTTGGATGTTTCGTAGATAGCTTGCCTGGTTCCAGCATGAATGTAGGATGCTCATTCTTCTGAGGCCTGTGCCAGGTCATTATATCAATGTTCAGGGTGTAAGGTACATTGTACTGAGATTTATTAGACAAGAACTTATCTGTATGTATAGTGTTTACCCATTTTAATGTGTCTATGCAAACAAGGATCAATGCCATGAAGCGTTATCGGCACATCTGGAGGCAATAGGAACAAGACCAGCAATTTCCATGACATAGTTCAATCATAGGCATTAAACTGAGGGACAGTTCCACCAACAATCCTTACTGAACAGCTTACAAAGAAAAGACAAGATGAAAAGTGGATAGAAACATCATGGTAGAAGAATATATAGAGAGTTACAGCAGTTAAAGAAAATACACATAGAATATTCAAAAGATATATGTGTTCAATATGTGTTCAATTTATGTCCTTCTAAATAGTTCTGGGATTGTTAGATCCACTGTATGTCTTTGGTCTGAGATTAGAACTGTTTGTTACTGAAGATAAGAAGGGTAAATCTGGGGTACTGATGGTGGGAGGAGTATATGTTCGCGCGGGGGCGCTAGCCCCCACGTGGTTTGCAACATGTAGACTGGTATGAAATTGCCAGTGACAGCCTGAGTATAGCTGAGCAGCTATCTGCCACCCCCCAGATCAAACTCCACCCCCTAAGCCAATCTCTGGAGCCGGCCTGGGAGTGGGGAAAACCCAAGGTACCCCATCAGGTTCTCCCAGGAACCCACCTGGAGTTCCGGAGGAAAGAGGGAGAGGGGGGTCAGGTGACCCAGGTCCAGGCCCCCCTACCCTAGGCCGGGCCAAGAGTCCCCTGGCACATACGGAGGTCTGCCAGGGGCCAGCCCGTGCCGGCTCTATTTTTAAATATTTTATTGTCCCTCATGTTTTGTATTTGTTCACTGTAAAGTTGAAAGAAGTGTCAATCTGTTAGGAACAGACTTAGCCACATAACAAAGAAGTGAAACCTGTTTTAAAAAATGGAATATTGTGTCGGAATATTTAATATTTATTTTCACACTTAATAAAGCTGTGTCACATATATTAAAGAAATACATTCTTGATTTACTTATGTAGTGAAATGTATTTCACTCTATAAGTATATTCACCCTATAAGTAGTTTATAATAAAATATAGACTAAGTGCATTATTTAAAAATATAAAAATAGGAGCTGGAGGCTAGCTCTAGCTGGCATGGGGTTGGGGGAGACCCCATGTGGAAGGCCTTCTCCCTAACTTGGGTGGCAGCCCAGGTGGCCAGACAAGGTGGGTGTTGGGGATCCCTCCTGGATGGGGTCCCAAGCTTTCCCCGCCCTTCCCTCAGCTCTAGGGAAGGAAGGACACAGGATGTAGGGCGGGAAGATCCTGGCTCTCTTGATCCTCTCTTGAGCTGGAGGCTAGCTCTAGCCGCCATGGGGTTGGGGGAGACCCCATGTGGAAGGCCTTCTCCCTAACTTAGGTGCGCTGGGAGCCTTCATAGGCTCCCAGCCTTCCCCTCTTCTGCCCCCGGCCTCCAGGCCTTCTGGGGTGACAGCCCAGGTGGCTAGACAAGGTGGGTGTCGGGGGTCCCTCCTGGATGGGGTCCCAAGCTTTCCCCGCCCTTCTCTCATCTCTAGGGAGGGAAGGGCACAGGGTGTAGGGCGGGCAGATCCTGGCTTCCGGCTCTCTCTCGATCCTCTCTTGAGCTGGAGGCTAGCTCTAGCCGGCATGGGGTTGGGGGAGACCCCATGTGGAAGGCCTTCTCCCTAACTTGGGTGTGCTGGGAGCCTTCATAGGCTCCGAGCCTTCCCCTCTTCTGCCCCTGGACTCCAGGCCTTCTGGGGTGGCAGCCCAGGTGGCCAGACAAAGGTTGGTCCTAAGTTGGGTGTGCTGAGATTTGCTCGGTTGCGCTAAGTTTGTCACTGGCAATATCTGACCACTCTGCATATGCACTGTCTATATTAAGAGTTTTCCTTATCTTTATGTTATGTTTTGAGTATCCAGAATGTCCATTTTGTATTCTGCCCTTTCCCACACCCCTTCAAAGCTCATTTTTACTCCTTAACTCTATCACCCCCCCAAACATCACTAACCCACATTACTCTTTTTGACTTCAGTATTGCACAATAGTAATCACAGACCAAAGCCGTGCATTGTGTGTAACAACCCCGAACTGTTTCATAAGACATAAAATGGACACGTATGTCTTTAGAATATTTTGTGTTTTTCCCTGACAACTATAAATCTTACTAAATACTCTCTTATACAGTGACTATTCTAACCACTTTTTATCTTCTCTTTATGAGCTGTTCAACAAGGAATTTTGGTGAAAGAGTCCTCCAGTTTAATGCTTATGATTGAACCATGTCATGGGAATTATTGGACTTGTTCTTATGGCCCCCATATGCACCAATAACGCCACGTGGCATTGCTCCTCTTTTTGCATAGGCACATTAAAATGAGAAAATACTATACATACAAATAGGATCCTATCTAATAAAGATTGGAACACACAAATCTTGTAGTGCAAAGGGACCTTACACCCTGAACATTGACACAATGACCTGGCACAGGCCTCAGAAGAATGGGCATTCTTTATTCACCCCTGATCTAGAGAAGACATCCACGAAACATCCAGGTTTGTCTATATCACCTGGAAGCAATCCTCTACCACGTAAGACCCTACCACTGCTCAGACATCGACCTGCTCAAAAGAGACTTCCCTAAACAATGAGAAGACTTAACAACAATGACCTGCTTACAAAACAGGGCTTCCTGCATTGCCCTTTAATGGTGAGGTGAAATGAGAGGATGCTCCACACCCTGACTTCTATATAGGATATGCAGATTCCAGGATCTTTAATACAGAAACATGATACCAACAACAGAGACTGTATGAAAAGTGTGTTGGCACTATGGACAATGTCTTGGAATGGACGATCTAACTTGCCTGGAGCCTAGAGTTGGTCTTATGCCAGAAAACTTAAGAGTAGGGTCTCTTTGTATTTAGGCCAAGGTTATTCCTTTCCATGCCTCTCATATTTTGGCGGGCCTATGCAAACAACAATTGCCACTCTAACACCGTTTTTACTGTGTTCCATTGAATCTAGTCCTTAAAAAAAACCACTTAAAATTTGAGGCTAACTTAAGCTAATATGCATGTACAGGGAAATGTAAAAAATACTATGCCTCTAATGTTTAAGGAGTTACGTAAGTTTTATGGCTTTAGATTGCCTTGTGAGCTGTTAGTAAATATTATAATGTGTTACAATCTGGGGACTTGAGGGACAAAGTAATTGTACATGGATTCTATTTTGTTTGTCTTAATGTTCTTTGGCTGAAGGTTCAAAGTTAAGATATCAGCAAGGGGACTTCTTCTGAGAATGATGTTATGGGTGATTGTCCTTCCACTGTAACTTTACCTTGTCCTCTTTCTTTGCATCTTTGTTCTCATAATTAAAAATAAAAAAATTAAAAAAAAATGAAAAAATATAAAAATAATAAATTCATGTGGTAGAATGAAAGTTAATATAAAATTTGCAACTAATATATGACTTTAGAAAAGAATGATTCCCATATGGAGCTAAAGGGATGACAGAGCTTTTACCAGAGATAATTGAATAAGCCCCAATACTTTGGTTCTGGGGCCTAAGGACATGGTGCTATTTAAGCTCTGCAGTGCTTGGCACTAAAAGTATTATCAAGATCATAATTGCAGTGCTATGGTCTGCAGAATTATGAATGTTGATTCTCTGGAGATTATGTTGTACCAGGGGTTAGAGCCCAGTTAAGTGCATAAAAATGATCTCTTCCCCTGACTATCCCCCCCGCCACATGACTTGATATTTTTGCTGTGAGGATCTCAAAATGTGGCAGTAGTGGCATAAGTAATTTTTTTTTTCGCTGCAAAAACTTGGCATAAGAAATTTTATTATTTGGCATTACTTAGTGATCATTGTGATAGTGAGATCCTGTGGCACTCAAAAGTCACTACCCTAGAACTGGAGAAACATTATTTTAAAATCAAACTCAGGATTTCAAACATGCAAAGAATATGCTTTAACACTTGACTCATATTTGCTGCACTTAAGCAACTTTTACTTGGTTTGGGGGATCACATATGTAATTGCTCAGGACTTATTCCAACTCTATGCTCGGAGATCACAGATGGTAGTGCTTGAAAAGCATGTGCAGTGCTGGGTCAATCATACACAAGACACACTTCTTAACCACTATACTCCCTCTAGTTCTCTGAAAGTATGTTTTGGAAGTAAATAATTACTGTTTAAAGATATATTACAGATGTATTTTAAGCTCTAATTTTCAAAGCTGAATGTATAGAGAGGGTAGGTACTTTGTCTCAGATGAAGCCAACCAGAGTTTCAACCCTAGACATATCATATGATCTCCCAAACTTACCTTGAAGTTATCCCTGAGCACAGAACTAGGAATAAGCCTTCAAAATTGACAGCCATGGCCCCAAACCAAAAGCACAAAAGAAAAAGAAACAATGAAAATAAGACTTCATGATTCTTAGCTTGTGACAAATCTAAAAATTAAAAGTGTTTATGTAGTTGCTATTTATATAGATGTTATTTATGTTAAATTATCTAGTTGTTATAGTAACAATTATCTAGTTGTTATTATATGCAATTTTTTAAAAAATGATTGTCCATATCTATTAAAAATAAGTTTCAGTCAAGTAAAAAACATATGAGTTAGAAATATTCATATTTCCAGGATTTATTTGAACATCTTTTCATGAAATCATATACTTAGTTCTTATAGTACAGTGTCTCTGATTATATAGTAAAACTTCAATTATTTTTCTCTCAATAAACAATATTTTATGAAGTTCTACCTATATACTTTATGACAAATACTGCATAAATATGTTTCCTGTAAACATATAATTAATGTTTCAATGTTAATATGACTGACATAGAATGCTATATATGTATTTCACGTTTTGGAAAACTGTTAAATGTGGGATAGAAATCAGATGTAGGATAGAATGGGTCATTTTTTTGTTTTGTTTTTTGTTTTGTTTTGTTTTGGGTACACACATGATGATTTCCAGGGGTTACTCGTGGCTCTGCACTCAGAAATTGCTCCTGGGTCTCGGAACTATATGAGATGCTAGGGGCTCAAACTACTGTCCATCCTGGATCAGCTGCGTGCAAAGCAAATGCCCTACCATTGCACCAATTCTGTGGCCCCAGAATGGGTCATTTTTAAAAAGCAGAAATTACTGAGAATTAGTAGACATAAATTCAAACACTAGTTTTGCAAATGACCCTGTAAATCATTGAGCTTTACTTTACTGCTTATATATGTGTAGCAAATGAGGAAGATAATGTTATTGCTGTCTTTTTTATTTCCACAGGAATGTTGCTAAAATGAATTAGGCAATACATGCATAAACAGGGAGCATCTTGGTAGATTCATACTCCGTAAAACTGTAACATCATTATTATTATTGTTACATTATAGAGTTTCTGAAAAATCAATTGACTGAAAATATTAATGTAAATATCTTACAAAGAGGTTATCAAAACATTGTTACAATATATAAGTAATGGCTTTGTGTTCTGTTTTATTCAGCATAGCATAAAAATATAGCTTTGGATTATTAAAAAAAATAAGAGCACTATTCTCCATTTATTTTACCTTTAGGCTTACTTAATCAGACCCTAACATTACATATGATATTACACTTGCACCTTTTACTACATCTCTAAATATTTCTAAAGCAAATATAGTCATTAGTGTCATTTTTACATTATAACTTTACTTCTTTGTGTATATATATGAATATGCAAGTGTATCTTAAAATAAATAGGTTATATGCAGAAATAAAACATAATGAATTATATCTGATACAGGGAAGGATAAATGCATATTTTACAAAAATATTGGTACAGTAGGTTTTATGACTGTTTATGATTGCTTTTTCTTAGAATTGAATGATCATATACAACTGTAAGTCTCTGCTTAAATTATTAATTATTAGAATTTATAATTATTTTAATTATTAATACAACCATGTGCAATTTGTTTTCTAAGACATAATGTGTAACACTATATAATTTTGCTAATTAATATTTAAATCCTATTCCAAGTATAGTGTATGAAATAAATAATATTTAAATAACATAAGGAAAGAAGATGAAGTTGTAAACAGCATGTAATAAAATTTATAATATATATGTATACATATATAAATATGTATACATACAACAAAATATACAAAAAATCCTATAAACAAAGCAGGTTTAAGCTTGAAATTTCTAAGAAAATAAAAGAAGACTGATAGCACTGCTTTAAAAAAGTGCATTTTATCTTTCCAATTTTTATGCATGTCCTACAAAACATTATTTTTATATGCAACTAAAAATGGCTTAGCAAAATAGAACAAGAAATAAAATGCTACCAAAAAACAAATCAGTAGTTACAGCTCAGCAGGTATTTAATTAAAATATTTTCTTTATAATAGTAAATTTTCTTGATAGTTAAAAATATATGCTTACAATTTTGATTTCTTACTAATGTTTTCTGAGAAATGAAACCTAGACACAATAATAATGAAAACATAAATTGTGATTTCTATATGTTTTAGAGAAATTAATATCTATTGTGGTGTAATAATTTTATGAAAGCTAATGAAATGATTCATTGGCTTTGATCATGAATGGTATTTGGGTTTATTTTTCAAAGTGCATAAACATATTTTATATTTATTTTTGTTCACAAAGAGCTTGAAAATTTGGAAATGATGTGTCATATTCACTTGACCTTGTCATATTACATAAATCATATTTTTTTCAGGGAGCTATAATTTAATCTTAGTTGATAAATATAACTTGATTTGAGACACTAGATTCACATATACACTAGAGATCAAAGTAAATAAAAATTAAGTTTGGGGATGGAGCAATAGTACAGTGGTAGGGCGTTAGCCTTGCATGCAGCCAACTAGGAACAACCCAGCTCCAATTACTGGCCTCTGATATGGTCCCCTGTGCCTGACAGGAGTGATTTCTGAGCATAGAGTCAGGAGTAATGAGTGCAGCTGGGCGTGGCCCCAAAAGAAAAAGACAAAACAAAGTTAAGGTTAAAATTTAAATATTCAAAGCAAACAAAAATTTTGTCATAATAAATAAGTGTATGCAAAATATAATATAATAGTTCTCTAAAGTTTGACTTTGGATCTGTTTGTTCTGATTATTTAGATGTGTTTCTTGTAGGCAGAAAAACATTGGATTCAGCTTTTTGATCCTTGCTACTCTACTTTTCTTTACTGATAAATTTAGTCCAATAACCTTGAAAGATGATGTCATGGGATTTAATGTCATCTATTTGTATTGATTTGATTTGACTATTGTTCTCTCTTGTCTTAAACCTTTCAGTTCACCTTAAATGCTGGTTTTTAGTCTATAATGCTTCTTATTTGTTGCTTATCCATGATGTTCTGTATCCTTCCTTCAAACCTGAATGTAATTCTGGTTGGGTGAAACTCTCGGTGAAGCATTAATTTTGTTGAGTTTTGTCAACTATATTCTGACACTGTTTTGGGACTTGATGGATGCTTGTGATAAATCTTATGTAAATCTTAAGAATCATCCTTTATATGCAATTTCATTTTTTGATCTGTTAATTTCAGTATTTTATCTTTGTGGTATTTGTCATTGTTTCTAGAAAGAGTCTTGGGGTGCTTATCCTTGGATTTATTTAAGCTGGTACTCTTCAGGCATGCAGGCTTTTGTTGCATAAATTCTAACACTTGGAGTTTCTCTGCAATGATGTCCTTGACTGTTGATTCTTCATGAAGATTTTCTTCTTGGGACAATGGAAGCCACTGAGTCTTATGTGGCTTCTGCTGAGTTTATCCAAGATGTCTATTTTTGTCTATTCAAATCTTTTGAGGCGTTCTTCTGTTGTTTGATTTTATAAGACTCTTATCCAATATCTTCAATTGTACAGAGTTATTAATAAACTCATTTTACAGCTCACTGATTCTGTCCTCAGCCAATGTTATTCTTTTGGGGAGGCTTTCCAATAAGGTTTCCATTTCACCTATTAAGTTTTTCCATACTGTTATTTTAGTTTGAAGTTTTTTCTTTTCTAACTTAATATCCTTTTAATAATTTCAGTTAATTCCATAGACTCTTTGAGTTCTTTGAGTATTCTCTAGATTTTCTCTCTATGGTCTTTATATGAGAGGTTACTTAGGTGGCTTGTTGGATCTACAGAGCTACCATCATCATTCTCTAGGCACTTTGGTGTTCTGCATTGTTTCCCCATAATGTCCTTTGCAGTTTGGTGTTTTCTAAGTTTTGTCCTTGGTTTCATTAATTAGAAGATTTTACTTTTAGCTTCAGGCTCCAAAACTAGGACCTGGGGAGATGCAGGTCTGGAAGCAAACACTGATGTAGGAAATAATCCACATGATGAAAGGGTTTAAGAACAGTTTCAGGAATTCCAACACTCAGGACATAAATCCCACCACATAAATCTTCTGCTCCTAAGAAGCAAAGCAACTTAGTGGAAGAAGATCCAAGAATGAGCCTTTGCCTTTCTGAAACCCAGGCTTTTATTAGCAAGAAACAAACCACATCCTAGGGAGGGGTAAAAATACCAAGTAGAGATGGACCCAGAATTCTCATCACCAGATCAAACCCTAGGGTGAAATATCAATACTATGGGGTAGGACTCAGTAATACAACAGAAGATATGTATGTGGCATACTGTTGTACAGTCCTCCTGATAGTTTCCTTCTGTACCTCAGTGTGTGGGCACTGGGCACTTGCTACCAATAGAGTTGGGGGGGAGGTCTTTCCAAGTGCTGGTTAGCCCTTTTGCTGATGCTCTTTTGGCTGCGGGCAGAGGCATGTCACTTTTCACTTCCAGAGGTAATGGAGGAACTGACCCTGCTGTTAATAATTTCTCATTCTGTAGGCATCAGCTTCTTGCAGTCTTGGGGTACTGGAGGGTCTCTAGACTGCTGGTTAGCTCTTCTTCTGGTTTTATTTGGGGATAGTGTGTTGGGTACAGGTCACTTGCCACCACTGGGACTTATGGGAACTCGCCATGCTGTTGATAAGTCCTCCTGCTGTTTCCTTTGGTCTGTGATGTTGACGCAAGGTATTTGTAGCTTTGGGAGGCTCCAGCTGATGGCTGGCTCATCTGTTGGGCAACAGCAAAGGACCCTATTTTGCAATTCTTTATTTTTTATCTTTAGATTGTAAATTTCTTCCAATATTATTGTCTTTAAAATTTTTGTATTCTACTATGAGGTCACAATATTTTTGTGATATTTTTACTTCTCCATTTTTTATTAAAATTTAATCTTAGTGAATAAAATTTTCTTGTGTAAACATAAATTTACAGCACTCGTTCATTACTATGACAACCTATATAATATGATTGATCTCAGAATATAGAATATAAAAATAACAATGCACATTATACTTTTTCTTTAGTTTTCTATATTTTATCATTGATGAATCATAGTATATAATAGTATTGATGCATATACTTTTTAGCAAAGTATTAAACCATTAACTATACTTTTATATTACTTCTATTTTTGCCTATTTCTCATCTCTTCTCCTTGCACGTACTTGTTGCTTGATAGGTCCAGTTCACTGATCTTATCAGAATCAACTGCTTTCTTTAATTTACCATTATCTACTACCTTTATTTATTTGTATCCTACTCACAAAGAGATCATCAATCAGTATCCTTATCTCTCTGACTTATTTTTGTGTTTAGCATAACATATTCTATTTCTGTCATAATAAATCACCTTGCCTCTCATGCTGAGCACCTTACACTGGAGATTGAACTCAAGTTTCAAGTCTGGAAAAGTCTGTTATGTTTTACTAATATAGTCAATTATTTTGCCTTTACTCCTTTATTTTTTGTTCTTTGTTTTATGTTAATTTTTTAAAGAGATGAGCTTTTGTCAGTTTTCTGAATAACTACCATAAGTTATTTCCCAAAAGTGATGAGTTTTCTTTTGTTACTTATTTTAATATTTTTATCTCCTCCTGTGCACTTGGAGCTACTTAACAATAAACATCTTGGTCTTAACTTATTTTAGATAATCTGGGTAAGGTTATATTGTTAATGTACAAAGCTTCTGCACACCACTAACATCAAAGTCACATTCATTACCCTCAACCACTATCCTTATATATTTTGGCCTTATCTTCATTCTATTCTCCTCCTTTCCCCACTATTTATGAATAAATTTTTTATACCAAGATCAGGGATTTGTCTTTGTCGCATACTGTCTATTCATATGTTTTCTTTCTCTACATTTCACACATGATTACATTATCCATTTTTGTTCCTCTCTTTTTTACTTATTTTGATTAATATATTATCCTTTACTTTCAACTACATTGTAAACAATTTCATGGCTTCATCTCTTTTTGTGACTTGTGTATGTGTTATTTCTTTGTATAGATTGCTACGAATTCCTTATCCTCATTTTAGATTTTGCTACCGTGACAAATTTCTAGTTATGCTACTTAAAGACTGGAATTTGAACCCTAAAATACAAAGTAATTATATATAATTTGAGAACATTTGCCTTGGGTGGGGGGGTGACATCACACCAGGCACTTCTCAGGGCTTGCTCCTGTCATAGTGTTTAGTAGCTACTAGTATTGGTTATGATTTGATCCAATGAAGAGCCAGGAACTGAACATTGAAACTGGGTTTCAATTGCAAGGCAAGCATTCTACCCATTGTAAAATATCTATCGCCCACAAATTTGAGATTTTAAGGTTGAGAGGAACATTAAATAGTAGATTTGCACATACATATGTGCATATATGCTCATAGATAATTCAAATGTATTTATATCAATCTTAATTTTAACAACTTATGCTCATTTTTTTCTTTATATTATTTACAAATATATAAAATAGAATCAGTAAAATACATAGTAAAAATTAACTTGGGATCTAGTGGATTTAATGGGTATTTACAACTTTTAATTTTAGTGCTTAAAATATGTTGCTGAAATACAAAATAAATGGCAAAAAATTATTTGCCTGAGGTTAATGGTTATGTTCAGAGACCTTCTTACATTGCAGTTGTATGCAGAGCCTCTGATTTGGGGAAGAATGGTGAGCCATATTAGGCCATGTTCAATGTTTATTCTTGACTTTCTGCTGAGTAATCAATACTGGTGATTCTAAGGGAACCACATGTGTTTCCAGAGATTGAAGTAGATTGACTTCACCAAATCAAGTACCTTAAACACTCCTTCATCAGTTTACATCAGTTCCAATTTTTTATAGATTAATACAAATACTTGTATAAATTTGTCACTGTATCTCTTCTTTTGAATAGCATTTTACAGTACAAAGATTCTTTTGGTTTCCAAATTGTTATTAAAATTGATTATACATGATTGAAACAGTATTTTATACTGAACCAGAGAATGGAGAGTTTCTTGACCTAGAGAGCACAATAATCATAAGAATTTCAAAAGAATCTGGTATATTGCTCAAGCAGTAACCTTACATTCTAATAAATTGTGGCAGACATATATTTCTCAACAAAAAATATGTGGCTTGAATGTTGTTATGCTAAGTAATTAAAATACATATATTTTGTTGGATAAATACCAATCAGTCATGGATTTTGAAGAGATTGTCAAAGTACTGTAGTCTTGAATGGTGACTCAACATTTTCGGGAGTAAGATCTGAGAATACTATAGAGATTATAATAAAATTTTCAGGGGTGGAATTGGACCACACCTGGAGGTTCTCAGGGCCTATATCTGGCTCTGTTCTCAGAAATCAGTCCTGGAAGGCTGGGGTTACCAGAAGGGTTTCCAGGATCAAACCCTGTGTGGTCCTTGGATGGCAGTGTGCAAAGGAAATGTCCTACAACTGTGCTATCACTCCAGCCTATCTAAAAAGTATCTTCCAAATAAGATCACAGTCAGATATAAAATTTTTTAAATGTATTCAAATTTGTCTTTGCCAAATTAGAGGATTTTTGAAAAAAATTCTTTTGCATAATGAGATATATATTTTATTAAAATATTTTAGGGATCTTGAAATAGATTATAGTATGTCTTTAGTCATGCTTAGAGATTAGAATAACTTCATATAACTTTAAGCATTAAATCTGTCTTCATTGCACTCCCTCAAGATACTGAACAATTAGTATGACATGAAATCTAGATATTTAAATTTTTAGTATCTTGTAGTTCTAATGGGCAGAAATTTAGCAAATTAGCTATTCTCTATGCCATATTTAGCATAATAATTGAACTATATAACACAACATAACAGAAAATGAACTTTACTGTGTTTCCCAGATCACTCTCAATGCACATTTTCCACTGTTTTTAACAGTATCCATTAGTATATTTCATTGGTCCTTTTTATTTTTCTTACTGTACTTAGCACTGTGTGATATAACCTTGAATTCCTTTTCTTTTGTCTGCTTTCTTAGAGTAGCTCACAATTCATGACTAATTTCAAATATTCTTATGTAATCTTATAATTCTGTAGACTGTCATTTTTTCTCTACTATGATGCAAAATTGTTTTCTTTTGTTTTTTTTTCAATAAATATAATTAAATCCTATATTTATTCTCAAAACATATTCAGTTTATACCACAATTTATGTTGCTCCTCTGTAATATGTGGTATTGCAATTTATATAATATTTAGCATTTGTTTAAATATGCCAAGCTTTTCAATTAACTTGTGTGCAGCCTTCATCATGTTATTGATACCATAAAAATGAAACCATACCATATTTAACTTTGTAATCTCACAATTGGTACATTGTCTAGTGCATAATAAATAAGCACATAAATTACTAAAATATATGAATATCAATGCATATGATGTAACATTTCTGTAACTGCTAGAAATATTTGTATTTTTAATTTTGAACTGGTTTAATTATACGCTAAAAATTCATCTTCTTCAGCCAGAATTTCGTGGGCTGAATTTACACAAATCCAGTTAAGATCACTTCTATAACACAGTGACAATGATTTTACCAATATAGTCTGAAACAAATTGAGGTCAGTGAACATTTTCTCATAGCCTTGCTCTGAGCTTTCTCCCATGAACTGCAGAAGGTTTCAATTTACTGAAGCACCGAGGTAGGTAAGATCCAATCAAAGTAAAAGCAAAATCAATAAATGCTAACCTCCAAGGGCTAAATAGTAGTGACATCAGTCAGTAAGAAATGCTGTTCGTAGGTTTGAAAGACTATTGTTCTATAATGGTAAAAGGCTAAAACTGCAACTATAGATACTGATATGTTTTACTTACCCTAAAATATTTACATATGAACAAAGTGTAGAGAGATGAATTCCACTGTTCATTGACCAGTATGTAATGATGAGAGAAAATCTGATCTCATAAAAATATGACAATATTTTGTCATCTCAGTGCATATGAATAATATATTCCAAAACATACTTAGAAACTATTTTCTTCTTGTGGTGACATTTATGCAAATATATACTTGTCTTTAAATAGTACTTTTAGTTCACATATACATAAATATATTTGAATTTTAAACTTACACCAAGCTCTATTAAAATAAAAAAAAAGTAATAGGGAGTGGTTAAATTGCATATCTAAGCCCCAATACTTTTTGTTGTTGTTGTTGTTTTTATTTTTCAGCCACACCCATTGACAAGCAGAGGTTACTGCTGGCTATGTGCTCAGAAATCGCTCCGCACTTGGGGGACCATATGGGATGCCAGGGGATCGAACTGTGGTCCATCCTAGGCTAACGTGCACAAGGCAGATTCCTTACTGCTTGAGCCACAGCTCAGCCCCAATGCTAATACTTCTTCAATAAGAAATTTTGTTGAGTATTTTTATTGACTGCTTTTTAATATTTAACACAAACTACTTGCATGACTCATATAATTAATAGGACATTAATATGTCATATGTTTAGTATTCATAAAATAAAAATTAAAAAAAAACATGAATTATTAATTAAGCTAAAGCTCTTTTATCATTATAGCATACCTGAAGAAGAATCTTGGATTTCCCATCAATATTTTCAGGAAGGTTAAATTATGAAAAATAATTGAATGCTTTACTTTAACTTCTACAAATTTTAAAATCTAACAAAATTTTTTATTTATTATTATATTTTGATATTTCTATTTTTATATATTTTTAATAATTTTGTTTTGGGACCACACCTTGTAGTGCTCAGAAATTACTTCTGGCTCTGCTCAGGAAATAAATCCTAGTGATATGCTAGGTACATAATGGAATGCTAGAAATGGAACCTGGGTCAGAACATACAAGAGAGCATCTTGCCACCTGTATAATCTATTAGCACTCATTTTTTCTTTATTTATTCAGAACCATCCATCATCAATTGTGTTCATTTCAGATTATTTTTACTTATGCAATCATACATTTTATATTAAACCTAACATCTTCCCCCTTACAGTTCAAATTTTTACTATATCATCTTCTTGCATGAATATTTTATATCTGTGGAAAACAAGTGAAAATAAAAATTATACATATCCTGAACTCAATATTGTCAATAGAAAGCTTTAGTATTGTTCTCAAGAAAAATGCTTAAAATTCTTTTTTGCATTATTCTACCATACAGTTTGGTATTTCATGTATTTTAAGGAACTAGCGTACCTTTATTTACATTTAGGGTACTTCAGTATTTCTATTTCGGGGGGGGGGAACACCCAGTGAGACTCAGTAGTTACTCCTGGCTATGGGCTCAGAAATCACTCCTAGCTTGGGGGACCATATGGGACATCTGGGATCAGCCCACAGTCCGTCCTAGGTTGGCATGTGCAAGGCAAATGCCCTACCTCTTGCGCCTCCGCTCTGGCCCCAGTATTTCAGTACTACTTTATTAAAAAATTCTCAACTTTAAGGTCAAAGTCATAATATAGCAGGCAATGCCCTTGTTTTGCATTTATTCAATCAAGTTCCATACTCTGCACCAAATATTGAGTAATCCCCAATGCTGAGACAGAAGTAAGCCAAAAACTAAAATAACTATACATAAATTTATAAAAAAAACTAATTAAAACTCAACTTTAAAATAATCCCCTAAAATAGCACAGATATTTCGCTAAGATGAATATTGTATACACATGTATACAATGTGTAAATGTGAATGTACATATACATTCTGGTCAGTTAAAAAATGAGCTGCACATGCCTTTCACAGAAAACTTCATAATTTATCCAGGAAAGAGATGAATTTTAGAATAGTGTAAGAATTTAACATTAGGACTATAAAGTTTCCATATCGTAATTTAGAGAGATATCATTTTGCGGTCATATGGTATTTTTGCTTCTCAGTTTTACCTTTTTTGTTGTTGTCTATAAAAGCCTAACAGACTTTGATTTAATGTCTAGTCTGATATAATCTTTTACTTGTGAAACAGATATCTGGTCTAACAGATAAGAATTTTAAAGAGAAGCAGAGCTCTTTGAAAATCAGATATTACTTTGTTAAGTCAGATTATGGGTTTAATATTGATAAAATGAACACGTGTGCTAATGAAGCTATATACACTTTTCACCTTGATATGATATACGTTTTGACAACTTGAATGAGATGCATGGCACAAAATTGAAAGTGAAAATATCTTGCCATTTATGATAATATAAATGGATTTGAGAAAATTATGCTAAAAGTACAATAAACGGGGCATAAGTAAATACTGCATAAAGTCACTTAACACATGGGTCCTAAAAAGAATAATCAAAAACAGGGTGTAGGAACTTTCAGAGTATTCATAGTAGCAGGGAGAAAAGACAATGCTGATCACAATGCACATTTTTGTATGTGAGATGAGTAAGTTATGGATAATTAATAAGCAGAATGATGATTCTAATTAATTAATAGTTGTGTGCTATGAAATTTAAATTTGTAAGAAAATAGAAATCTGTATATTTTCCTCAGATATAAGTATCCAAAATTATATATGCATATATATTTCCAATAAAATAGGGGGTAGAATGATATTTTATATTACATCTGAAAGAAATAAAATAGCTAATTAGATTATAAAGCAAAGTATATTAATTATCATGTCAGTAATATTTCAGTCTAGAAAATGATATGATATAACCAATCAACTTGCTGAAACTGAAATAATCAGAATAAAATAAAACTATATTTTAATATATATTCAATATTCTATACTAATGAAAAAACATGGTTAAGATAGTAAAATAGGGGATAGACAGCTGAAGTTAATTTTACAGTGATATCTTTTCCTTTTTTTTTTCTCAACTGAAATCCAAGGAGTTAACAAAATCAAAAGGTCAAATTGTGCCAGGAATAGAGAAGCAAATCAAAGTCCAATACAACAGCTGGGAAGTCTAGATATAACTGCAATTACAGGGCTAGATGCAAATATCAAAGCAGAAAAGGTCCAATTGCAATATAAGAAAAGGCAAGATCATGAGAAAAACTTAAAAGTCTGGGAAACTTATCTTTTAAAAATAAATTTGCTCTCTTTTGATAATGGAATGACTGACAGGAGGGGGGAAATGTAAGTTAAAATTAAGAAACTTCTCTAGCAAGGATTTAGCTCCATTTAGTAGCATCTGGTTATTGCTTTCAATTAACTGTTTAGATTTAAATGCCATGGTAGATAAAATGATTTTTATGGGAAACAAGGTATACTATAGGCCTTAGATTCCTAGTTTATCCAGTCTTCCTTTCCACCAATTCACATTATATATTTTGTTTACCTGAATTTTTTTTCTTTCAAGGGTACTTAGATTGTACAGAAGCATTTTATTTTTTTATCATTTATGGAATTTGGTTACAATATTTTAATATTTATTTTTTCTGTGTACAAGTTTCTGGTAAAACCAGCACCAATAAACGTGGAAGACCCTGCTAATATCCATATACTATGTCTTGTTTATATCTTTATTCCATCTCTACATCTCCATAATACTCCGTAATATCAGTTTTGTAATTAAAGGCAAGAATTTTCTGTGTACTCTCTTTATTATTTTTTGTATAGCACAATATGAATGCCAGCCATTTTTATTTCTCCTTCCTTTTACACATTCATCTGACAGTATACACTCAATGTTTTTTTTTTTTCAAGTTCAGTGAACCACAAGGTTTTATATTTTTTGTTTTTATTTTGAATTTTAGGTGGTTTCCTCCTATGGACAAGGCTTAATCCTGGCTCTGAGCCCAGGGGTTAATCTTCGTAAGGATTAGGACATGGGATGTTGAGGATCAAGCCTGGGTTGATTAAACATGTGAAAGACAAGCACTTTACTTATTGTACTATTTCTCTGAATTTTTTTCTCATACATGAATAGTGGTCCATGTATATTTGTGTGTATATATATATATGCATACACTAATTTTTTCTATTCACCTATATATAGATATTTGAGATTTTGTCTATATTAAGTACTTTATTTAACTCTGTCTTTACAAAGATGTGCATGTATCTGTTTTTTGTATTTGTCAGGATCACATCCTGTGATCAGGGTTTACTCTATTCTGTGCATAGGTATAAATTCTGGTGCTGCTCCAGGGATTCTATGCAGTGCTGGGGATATATTTTGGTTGATTTAACACGTGAATTATTCATTGAACTATCCCTTTGAGTTCTATAGGTATGTATATATACACACACATATATATTTGAATCAATTCTGTGAATTTTTAAGTAGATTTAAAGTAGATTCACTAGGCTCTTGAAAGATCTATTTTTCATTAACACTTTCTTTTAGCAAAAAATCTCTATACTATTTTCTCACAGAGGTTGAATGATTCAATATTTGGCCCCTGAATGTATGAATGTTTCTTTTATACATCCTCATAAATACTGGGGGTTTTCTGGGTTTTTTTATATATGCTAGTTTATTATTGTAAGATTATATTATATTGTCACTGACTTTTTGTCACAGTTACTTTGGATGTTTAGAGTTTTATCATAATATGAAACATATAACATTTGCTTTAAGACATAAAAGAATATAATAAAAATTTTATAGTTAAGACTAAAGAAATACCGAAGAGGCTTAAGAAACTTGCTTTGTTTACAACTACTATCAGGTGTGATCCCAGATTCAGAGGTAATCCCAGAAAAGAGTTAATAATGAAACAATATTCCCCTTGCGTCAACAAATACAAATATTATTTATAGAGTTTTTGAATCTGAATAATCCTATGGGATAAATGATATTTTTGACAATGTTAATACTTCCAATGAATTAACATGGACAATTATCTCATTCCCTAGTATCCACATTTTTTTCCTCAAAGCATACAAAATTTTTGAGTATATTTATCTCATATTAGTTTTTAGTTCCTTAATATTTGATTTTTGTGCACTATTTTAAATTGAGTTGTTTATTTTCTTTCTCTTCAATTTTTGTATCTATGAATGAAACAATTTTTGTTATTTATTTTGTTACAGTCTAGTAAACTGACATAAAATTGACTGCTAAAGTTTTATGTAGTAAAAACATACTGTATGTTGAATTTTGATATTTTTATTTTGTGCTTCCAGTCTCTGTTGCAATAATGTCTCATTGTACAAATCTGCAAGATCATAGGAGAACATAATACTCAAAATCTTTTCAAATGCAATTAATTTCTTTCTTAGGTCAAACTCCAAAGTAAAAGAACTATTTTTATCCATGAAAGTGACAGCTTTATCTTAAAGTGTTTGAGTGACCCAGACTTATTAGAATTATTACAGATCACTAGTTATTATGGTATGTATGCCATGTACGGGAGATCTTAAGTTTCACTTAAATCAGTCTTGGTTCATTTAATTTTCAAGTGTCCTGTCAGTTTCAGTTTAATATTGATAACTCTACATTGGAGAAAGCACAGAAGAATCTTTATTTATGGGGAGAGATCAGAGAAAAAATGAAATAACTTTTTATTTAGAAATTGCACAGATAGTACTATTTTAAGCATCTTTTTCTAAAGATCTTTTTACAAATTGAAAATTATTACATATGTTGTGTAAAGTGAGAAGATAAAATTTTACATCCTGAACCTCAATAAATTTAAGAATTAAATGCCTTCAAAATTTATTAAGTTAAATTTTAGGTTAAATTGTGTTTGTATTCAATTAACATAATTTCACATCAGTGGAATTCTGAGAAATCATAGAACTTTGAATGGTATGCATTTCCACTTCATAACAGAAATTGAAGATATAATAAAAGGACTTAGAAAAGTAAATTTTTACATAAAATTAATATACAAACATTTTATTTTTTTAAACTTTAAATGTAACTAAACTCTTCTACATTTTCAAACCATAAAAATGTTATTTTGTGCAGTTTTACATTTAAACTATTTAGCACATAGATTATTAATATTTTAATCTAAATGAGATATTAGGGGGAGAAGAAAGTCTTATATACAGTAAGATGTTTTGAAATATGAATAGTGGAGAATTTAAAGTAAATTTAATTTATTTAAAAATTAATCAAGCAAAATAACATAAATAATGTTTGTGTTCTTTTATACAAATTCATCTGTACTTAGGTCATTATCTGCTCTGTACTCACAAATAACCTCTTGTGATACTTTGAATACCATATGTGATGTCATGGGTCAAATCCATGTCAAAAATATACCTATGCAAACACCTTATCCAAGGTACCTCCTCTGTGATATCAAGCAAAATAGTTTTCTACAATGTTTTATACAAAGGTATATAGACAGAAGCAGTGAATGATATTACACTAAACACCATAACAAAGTAGAAAGTTGACACAACTGAAATGCCTAGTTACTATATCACTAGTTTTTATAATTACTATATTTATAACACAAAATAGAATTATTCTGATTACAATGATATAATATGTAAATTCATATTTATATTATAGACAAACTAATTATTATTTATTAATTATCATATATTATTTGTTATTATTTATTAATAATAATTTATTGTCATAATGAGTGCATTAGTTCTCTTTATAATATAGAATTATATCATACTTAGACTACTAATCAGTTTCCATTTCTACACATTTTAAACAATATATTAGCATTTGTACAATCTATTTGTTTTGCATACAAATAATTTCTCTGTATCTTTCAGATATATACATACATATATGTTGTGATTTTATATGCAGAATATAAACATGAATGCTACTTCAAGCATAATAAGTTTTGCTGGGGAATGGTAATGGTTGTGATGATGGGAGCTTACATATTTATATATATTTTTTCATTTCACTGTATTTTACACTGGCTTGCCCTTGCTTTCCAAATAATATTTGCAAATAGACTGTATAATACATAGACCTTTATCATAAGTGCTGCTCTTCGGGGTATGCCAAACAAAAATAATGAGTACCATAAATACCATTAAATAGCAGGCACAGGATAAAATTGTGGAACTAAATTGCTCACCTAACAGCAATAATAATTCTTGGGCAGAGTGATTATATCTAGCATGAAGTAGTATGGCATAAATAAGGATACTTTGACTTGTGTGTTTGATTGAAATTGCTACAGGTGAAAAGTAAAGTGTAGAGTTTTGCAGCATCTGTGATACTTCATCAATATTAATAATGAAGCATGTATGTATAAATTTTAAGCTATAGTATGATTCTTGCTAGCTTATTCAAATGACCTTTGACAGGAAGAAAACTTAATACCCTGATATTATAAAGCCTGTACTTATTCAGAAATAATTAGTCTAAAATAACTGTGCTATAACTTGTTGAATTCTCAGCTAAAGTCAATTTGATTACAATGCTTTGTAGAGTTATAGAACTGCTCTTTATAATAAATAATATTTATTGGCCATTATCTAAAATGATGACTAAAGATTTAAATTGGAATAAATGATACTATTGATTTTATCTAGGATATTCATTTTACAGAGATTTACGTAAGAAAATGTAAATACATAATTTAAAATTAAACATACCTATATGGATGTAGGTATTTATAATTATTATATGCCAATATATAATTTAGAAAGAAAATTAAAAAGTTTAGAATAATTTAGATATATTTGCATAAGAATATTTACGAGTACGTGAAAATATAAAGAGACATGAATACCCTGTGAGATACGTGAAACAAATAAAACTACTAGAAATTATTGAGCACAAATTAATACTTTTGACATGGGTTTTGTTTTTTTGTTGTCTTTTTGTTGGTTTGTTTGTGTTGAGCCACACCCAGTGATGCTCAGAAGTTACTCCTGGCTATGCATCAGAAATCGTTCCTGGCTCTGGGACAAGAGAGGACTCTGGGGATTGAACCCACGTCTGTCCAGATTAGCCACATGCGAGGCAAAGGCCCTACCGATGTGCTATCGCTCCCGCCTCTACATTTGACATGTTTATTAATATACTAGATATAAATGATTGACTGAAAAATTTCGAGTTTGAGTTGTAGAATTCAAGCTTATAAAACTGAAAGTAAAGAGAACAAAGATTGTAAAAGACTAAATGAGATAAAAATCCAAGGACTACAGCACACAAATATGAATGTGTATATATATATGTATATATATATATTTCTTTTGTACTGAGAATGAGATGTAAAAGTGACAGGCACACATTAATATATAAAATATTTATATCTCAGAATATCCCCATATTTTTTGACTTCCTAAATTAAGATTCTGAAATTCTGGTTAATAGCAAGTAAGATAACTGAACACCATTTGAAAATTTAAAATAAAAAATCAAAATCTTTATTAAATTTTTTACTTACTAACTGAAGAACATTAGGATATAAAAAGAAACAAAACAACACATGTAACTTGTGCAATAACAACAACATGATTACACATATATGATAATTGAACTATGGAGATAACTAAGGGATTAATTCTAAAATTTAGAGAGGGAAGAGAAGATCCAGGACAAACAATATAACATTGAAAAAGACAAAAAATGTCATCACTAAACTACTTTGGGACTTTGGGACAGGGAAATAGTACAGTGGATAGAGAGCCAACATAATGCATGCAGACAACTCAGGTTTGATCTTCAGAATTGCATCAAGATCTGAGCCATGACAGGAGTGTCTCTGAGCACAGTAACATGTTTAAGACCCGAGTACAGTCAGGTATGACACTATGTTAAAAAACACACAAAAACTATATTCTATAATATCATGATTATAGATATATCTAGTTTTATTTTTCCAAATATGTATTTTGAATATTTTAATATAAATATTTCTTATTATTTAAATAATATCCTAGTTTTGCTTCTTATACAGAAGTCTAACATATTTACAAAATAATATTTAATGCTCATAAAATCGATATAGAAAAGTATTTTCAGTAAATATATTAGCAAATAATTAGGTGTATTATTAAAGATGTCTAACAAATTTAAAACCTGTGGCTTATCTATAAAAATGTATAGCTGTTAGTGAAACTATTTTAAAATAGTCTAGTAAGTGTATTTAATACATGAGTATTTACATTGGACATTAGAAGAAAATTTTTTGGGGGGGATCACAATTGACAGTGCTCAGGGGTTACTCCTGGCTCTATACTCAGAAATCACTTCTGGCAGGCTCAGCAGACCATATGGGACACCAGGATTTGAACCACTGTCTTTCTGCATGAAGGGAAAACGCCCAACTTCCATGCTATCTCTCCGGCTCCAGAAATAAAAATTTTGACATTTTTTAAGGTAGAGAGAATAGAAACTTTAGATGGATTAAATATATAAATTGTGCTAAGACAGTGGGAAAGAATAATATTGAGATTTGTGTCTAAGTCCAAGCGAGAAGAGAAATAAGCTGCTACATAAAAATATGAAAACTAATGGTGGTGTTTCTCTTCAGATATCCTAAATCTTCCACCTTTTACTAAAGAGGAAAAAAAGGGCTAAAATAAAACATACCTTATTCACTAGTGTGGGTTTATTTAAGGAAGGGTTATCTCTCATTTTTAAAAAACTAATAAAAAATTGATGCAAATAGAATTTTTTGTTAAGTTTACAGATTTATGTATAGTAGATTAGATAATTTCCCTACAGAATACACTCTTAGAAAACAACTTAACATAAGATTGAAAATGATAAGAAAAACGAGAGATTGCTCACAGACAATAATGAGATTAAACATTTTACAATAGTTTTATTTCTTAATATTAATGAATATAAAAATGAAAATAAAAGAACTGCTATTATCAAAAATGAAATACATTAATACTAAATAAATATTTCAGTTGTTCTAATGTTGATTCTGAGATAGTTTCTGAATCTTAAGTTAGAAACAAATGATAACCTACAAATCAATATTTAAATATTAGGGTCAGAGTAATGGTTCAGAGGGATAGGCATTTGCCTTGCATGTGACCAATCTAGATGTGATCCCTGAAAACTCACGTTTTCCCCAACCTGTCAGTGTAAGAGTGGAGTAACATCTCAGTACTGTAGAATATAAGTAAAGGAGGAAAAAAAAAAAAAAGAAATGCAAACATAAAAAAAAAACAGAATTAAATTTAAAATCAAATAGAATTAAGAGTAGGTTTTTGAGTTCAGGTGAGGTTATCCACAAAGAAATAGATACATGTTTTTTATTTTAAGTTTTATTTAATTTTTATTTCTTTTTTGCATTTCATATCACTTTTATTTGTAAAAAGTTATAGAACGTTCTTTTAAAATTAAAATCAATATTTTCTCCTTATAGTATACAAAATATTCTAGTGTTTTATACTTTTTTTTTGTCCGTCAATTCACAATACAGACCAGGCAAAGGGCCTGGGTTGAGGTGTATATGGGGTGCATTTACTGTATCTCCTCTTTCTATAGTGTCAGTGTAAAGAACACAGTCTGTGGTAAGAATTGGGAGGCTTTATCTTTTCTTTTTTTTTGATTTTTTAATATGTACATACATATATACATACATATATATATATATATATATGTGTGTGTGTGTGTGTGTAATTCCTTCATCAGTGCAACATTCCCATAACCAATTTCCCAAGTGTCCTTCCTCTCCTCCCCACCCCACACATGCCTGTACTCTAGACAGGCTTTCTAGAAAGAATGTCTAGATTTTTCTACTTTTGCTCATAAATAATTTCATTGATACTATGTACTAAATCTTTGGTATTTATTTTAAATTATTGATATTATTTAAAAAACATTTTGTAATGTGTGGGTTTTTGTTGTGGTAGTGGTTGTTTTGGGGCCACACCTGGTAATGCACAGTGGTTTCTCCTAGCTAGGCACTTAGAAATCACTCCTGGGGATCAAATTAAGGTCTA
Source organism: Suncus etruscus (assembly GCF_024139225.1). Taxonomy (NCBI): domain Eukaryota; kingdom Metazoa; phylum Chordata; class Mammalia; order Eulipotyphla; family Soricidae; genus Suncus; species Suncus etruscus. The sequence goes on from NC_064855.1 coordinate 82,122,864, forward strand.
TTCTAGGTCAGCTGTGTGCAAGCAAATGTCCTACCACTCTGCTACTGCTCCGGCCCCATGTGTTGTTTTTTTTTAAATCAGAAATAATATGCACAATTGCTATTACTATTTCACAAAGTACATTGTTGTCTTTAAACATGGTTAGTCTATTTGAGTAGGTATGTAATCCCATAAGAGATATTAAGTTGTGGGTAATTTCAATAAAATGAAGAAATTTGAAATTAAAAGGTTCACTAGGAATGCATTCTCAATTAAAATTTTACATAATAAAGACCTACCAAATGGGTATGTCTGGGAAAACCTTGGAGGGTAACAGGAAAGAACATAAACTGAATTGTAATTTACCCATCAAAGAAGCATGGGCATCTCATCAGTACTGTCTCAGGCTCAGGACATGATTACCTGAAAACAGCTATAAGTAATACTGAGAGCAGAGCCAGGAGTAAACCCTGAACATTCTGAACACCAATGGGTATTGCCCACATTCCCTGTTCTACCCCCTCCAAAAAAAAAAAAGTTGATGAAGGTATTGTCTGATTCTCAAAACTGAGATTTCAATTTGAGTAAAGAAAGTTCCTTATTGGAAAAAAATAAATAAGTGTTATACATGAATTTCATTCATTAATAATATTGCAAGCCACAGTGTCTAAAAGGAATAAAAGTGGAGAAAAGAAAGTGAGAGAGAGAGGAGAGAGATGAAAGAGAAAAGAGAGAGCGAGGGACAGAGAGAGAGAGAGGGACAGAGAGAGAGAGAGTCAGAGTCTGTCTCAGAGGCAGGCAGGGGAGAGGGTAAGGGAGAGGATGGTAGAAAAACTGGAGACGTAGGTGGTAGGAAACATGCACTGATGAAGGATGTTGGACATTATATGACGGAAACTCATTCATAGACAACTTTGTAACTATGAAAAAAACAATTGTATTATGAACAACCTTGTAACCACAGTGTTTCAATAAAATAATTAGAAATAAAGAAGTTTTCTTATTGGAAGTTATTTTTGCTATTTTGAATAAAACAATTTAAGAACACTCAAGCATTCATTTGTGAGAAAACATTATGGCAGTTTTGGCTCTGGATCCTTAAATCTGAACAGGGTAAATCATAGTAGCAATTATAATTGTCACTTTATATTTTTCGATTTTGTATTTGCTTCTTTGAGGATAATATATGGCAGTGCTCAGAGCTTAATCTTTATTTCTTTTATTTAATTAGTGACCACTGCTCTAGTGCTCAGAGGACTAGATGTGGTACATGGGATCAAACCTAGGACAGTAAGAAGAAGTAGGAAAAAAAGAAAGAATGAAGAAGAGTAAAAGAAGAATGAAGGAGAGGAGAAGGAGAAGAATAAGAAAGAAGATAAAGGAAAAGAGGAGGAGGAAGAGGAAGAAGAGGAAAAGATGGAGAAGAAGGAGGAGGTGATTGAGTGCATAGCAAATGTCTTACTTGCTGTGCTATTTCTCCAGCAATTGTGGAGGAAGAGAAAGGAGGAGGAAAGGGAGAAGAGAACAAGAACAAGAAGGTCATTATGCAGAAAGGGAAAAGAAAAGAATTAAGAGGATTAAGGGAATTGATGAAGGCAGAAGTCAGGGAAAGAAAGACATCAAAGAAAACTAGTGTATCAGCTATAGGGTTATATTTTCCAAATATCAAATAAAAAGATTTATAACTTTTTATTATTTATCGTTGAAGAAAGTTGGTAACATCTTTTTTAAATTCCACCTGAGTGTTTTTCTATGATAAATTAAATTTTCTCATTACACTTATTATCTTATTTATGAACTAGAAAGAATAGAGAGGAGAGACAGGAAAAAGAAAGAGAATACTAACTTCATAATCTGAAGGACATTTTCCCTCTCCTTTGTAAAGGAGCATCCTTTGTAAAGCATGTATCATATCTAGTAGAATTGTTTGGACACAGAATCACTGGGCACTTCTTCAATCATTGGTAAATGGCAGCGGGGCTGTGGGTCCTGCAGTGAAGAACTCTATTACTGCCATCTTCTTCAGATGACTGTCCTATTTGGCAAATGTTATGCAAGATTGCTACTGAGAGTCCATCTGTTGTAGCCTAATACTACATCTAGGACAGACACTTCAAAAGGACATTTGTGCCTTTGACTACTGGACTTAAAAATAAAGAAAAAGGAGATAGCACTATGGGTATTTGCATTAAATAAGAAAAGCTCATTTATCGAGCTTATTTTATGAGTCTAGCACTTTTCATATGCTTGTCTTTAAAAAATTCTATAATCTAAACATTTATGGGGAAATATACTTAGTTCACAAATTAATATACTTCAGTATGAAAGGCAAGTACAAAATAAACCCATTTGAAACTCAATTGATTGTTTATATTTTACAAAATATACAAATTATTATTTTACAAGATGAAAATATCTTAATTTATATTTCTTCTGTCTGCTTTTAATCTTTTCGAAGCCATGTTTTCTCATATATTTACATAGTCAATGTCGAGCTATTACATTTTATTTACATTTTTGACTATAATTCATATTTATCTATTTGTATTTATCTATTTGTATATCTATATGTATATAATATCTGTACCTGTAAATAATATTTATTTGTATTTATTTATTTCATAAAGAAAAACACAAATTTACTTTTATATAAAAATTTCTCTGCATAAAACTCAGTTTTATACTTCTAATTTCTAATAATTTTAAGTTTACATCTACCAAACTGTATGGATATAGCAGCTAAGTTTGTGTGCCCTCAGGCATAATGTTCTTTCCGTATACCTGATTTGTTGATACCATACAAATCTCATAAAATATATTTTATTATTTTATATACTCATTGATTATGAGACCTCAATGTAGTTATTGCTCATTTATATCTATATAAAAACATTCACGTTTGTTCATGTTCATTTATTCATATGTTTTGACACTTTTCATCCTTTAGATTAGAATATTTGTGATAAAGTACTATACTGTAGTTGATGCAATCTTGTATGATAGTATATCAAACAAATTCCTGTTGGTTGTGAAAATATTAAAGGGGGGGACTGGAGCAATAGCATAGCAGGTAGGACATTTGCTCTGCACTCGGCCTACCCAGGTTTGATCCTGGCCATACCATATGGTCCCCAAGCTTGCCCGGAGTGAGTTCTGAATCCACAGCCAGGAATGATTCCTAAGTCCCTCTGGGTATATCCAAAAACAAGCAAATTAAATATATAAAATGGCATGATTTGTATTAAATATTTTTAAATTGCTTGGAAAAATTATACAAATATATATTCATTGATGTATACTTAAAGTCATTAGCATGTTATATTTGCTTACATAATAAAATAATGAGAGGAAATAGACTAATGAGAGGAAATAGACTAAGCACACAGTTGTATGTTGTTGCTATTTAATATATAGATAATATATCTTTTAAAATAAATACATTTTCAAAAGTATGAAAGCTGATGTATCATGAAGTTAAAAAACTCATGAAATATGGCAATGGCCAAAATACTATTTACATTTAAATCCAAAAGCTGACTTTGTAGTGTTTTTATAAGGTTTTGCATTATGCTGTTCCAGTTTCTTTTTGAAAATTTAGATGGAAGTCGTATTAGTTTCATAAAAATTATTTTGTCAGTGAGATATTTGCAAATAAAATGCTAAGCTGGTAAATGATACAAGGTGTAGACTTTTTAGATCATAAACAGTAAAACATAAAGGTTATAAAAATGGTTTTGTAGGGAAAATTGAGTTCCTATTCCATTTTACCTAAAGCTCTATTTAGCAAGACTTTATTTTATTACCATGCAATTCAGCAAGCATGAGTAATTTCTACATCAATTCTTTTATCCAGTGGCAACATAAACATTCATGCTTTCTGAAATAAAGGAGTTCGTGTATTATAGTTGCTCTGTTGAAGCAGCTATCTTTAAGGTTTTCTCAGCATTTCCATTATATACCCAGTTTCTGCAAGTTTATACCTAGCAGTAAAAACTAACCCTTGGGTTGAATCTTTACTTACAGAGGTATTTTTCAGTGCAACTTATAGAGATATAGCTGCAAGACACTCCATTTCTGTTAATAGAAGCCAGGTCATGAATCCCTTCCTGGCACATTGAATAGATTTATCCTGTAACTTCTGTACCAAGAGAAAATTATGGTTTATCAAAATAGGAGAAATATTTTGGTTTGATTTCAGCAAAGTTATAAAGTCAAATACCTATCCCTTAAAAGAATGCATTTTAAGTGACTTTTTTAGACTTATAACTTACAAATCCTTTTCCTCAAGAAGTGACCTTGGCAAAGCATAAACAATCTAGTTGTACAGGGTATAATTAAACATAAGCTCACAGAGAGTCACATAAACTCAAAATGGTCCAGTTGACATTTCTCTCAAGATTGACCTAAAATTTTAATATGATCCCCATCAAGTTATCAGTAAGATATTTCTTAAATAGTCAAAGATTTATTTTAATGTTTTGGATAAAGTAAAGATACAGAAAAGTTCAATACTAAAAGAGAAAAAAAAGTTGACAAAAAGTCTATGATAGGGCTCTAGAGATATACACAGCCAATAGGGCACTTACCTTGAAAATGCCAACCCAGTTTAATTTTTGTCACCCCATAGTCCCCTGATCTCCACCAGGAGTAACCTCTTAAAAAAGAGCCAAAATTAAGCCTTTTTAATAGCCTTTGGTGGTACAAAAATAAGCTCACATTGTTTAATTCTGAAAATACTGAGTCTCCCCTTTTATTAACACATCACTTAAGCTTCTAAGCATATAAATTAACTTTTACAAATTGAATTAGAATCAGTAAGTTATTATTGACACCTTCACAAATTTAATGACTGCATACATGTTTTTCATTTGTAACTCACAGTTATTTTTTGGTAATAATTTAAATAAATATATTTACAAAATATCACAAAATTTCTAAAATATGAATTCATTCCTTCTCTTGCTTTTCAACACATAGTCATTTGTGTCATTTGATTATAATTTTTAAAAATTATAAAATAATTGTAATAGCCTATGTCTGAAATAATTAGAAGTGTTGAATTCAATGAAATAATCTCTGAGTAAAAAATAAACTACATAAATAAATTATGATAGGCAACTCTCCATAAATTTTCAGAGGGTGAATATTAATGTTAATATTATTGTAGACATATTATTTAAATATAAAATTGAAATAAATAAAAGAATGGCACAGAGCCCCTCCATCACTATACAACAATTACCCAAGCTATATGGCTCAATGTTAGGTTTACTCTCTTGATGTGTGAGTTCTTACCATATGGAGCATATCACAAGTATTATTCCATCAGTTACAAAAACTATTACTCATGGGCACCACATCCAATAGTGCAAGTACTGCCATCAAATACAATACAAAAAGACACACATCACAAATGTGAGTCTTGACATGATTTTTCAAACTTGACTAAAACTTACATAAAAATATCTCAAAATCAACTCGAAATTGACAAATTCTAATTTGAGTTACAATTGTAAGATTTTAAGTGACTTAGGAAAACGATTCTCAATATCAACGTTGTGTTTTTCACTGATGCTGAAAGTATAAGCAAAAAATAAATGTATAAAATTACTTCATTTAAATCAAAACATTTTTTTTTAATTTTGGGTCACACCCAGCTATGCTCAGGGGTAGCTTCTGGCTCTTCGCTCAGAAATTGCTCCTGGCAGACTCAAGGAACCATGTGGGATGCGAGAACTACTGACCTTCTGCATGCAAATCAAGTGCCCTACTTCTGTTCTATCTCTATCCCCAAATCAAAACATTTTTATTCTGACATTCTGCTTCCTGCTCCACCACCTCTTGTCTCCAGCAGACATAACTGCGCCTATTCTGGGTAGAAGCAGAGCCTTATGCTAATAGGTGGGTTCCAGCAACCTCAATAAGGACTCTGTACCTTATGAAATGTCCATTCCACAGCTTATGTTGCATGTGGCCATTTTTGTAACAGCTCTACTCAACAAATTACATACTGCTCACAGTTATTTTTCCTATTATCCTGTAAAGTTTGGTAAAAAAAAAAGACAAAAAAGAGACCTCCAGATTAATCTGTCGACATATTTTATGGGAGTTATCTAAAATGACTCACCTTAGCACAGCAAGACCACTATGAAACTGTTGAGTAAAACATGTACAAGTCCACTATTCTCAATGAATCAAAGCAATTTAATCAAAGACAGACACACAAAACACATACCAATGTTACTCTGATGAGGATGGTTAAAGAGTTAAAAGCAAGCGCACATACATACCAACACCCAATAGCAGGAATATAGTAAAAATTAAAAAAAAACCTGGACAGTCATGAAGACAGAAAAAATGAACATGGTAGGTAATAAAAAATGGCAATAGGACCTCTGAAGAGCAGAATAATAGAATCTGAACAAAAATGTCGAAGAGCTCCAAAATGAAGAGGATGACACTGCTAGACAGAATTTAGAAAATAGTCTAAAAATAAATGATCAATGTACCAGGGAACTATGGTTAAAGAGGAACAATATAAATATCATTGGAATCCTTGGTAAAGAAGAAAACAAATGTAATGAAGAAACAAAAGTTAATTAAATCACTGGCAATATCTTTCCAGAGTTGATGATAGAACACCACGATTCCAGAGGCCTGAAAAAATGCCAGTGAAAATAGTTCTAATTAGAAAAACTCCAAGGCACATTATATTAAGCATAACAAAATCCAAAGCTATAATTATATTAAAAGCAGCATGATAAAATAGGAACTTAAATACAATGAAAGTCAATAAGATCTACCAACAGATTACACAAGCCAATAGCATATGGGAAGATATAGTACAAACATTTAGTGAAATGAACACTTCACCAAAACTACTCTATTCAATTGAATATTAGTTTTAAAGGAACTATATATAATGCTAAACGGATGGTAAGAGCTTAGGGAATTCATAAAGCTAAAATAGCTTTCGTAAGAAGTGTTAAAAGATCTTTAGAGAACAGGATAGAAGAACCTTCTAGTGCTCTGCCATTGAGGATGACATTCATTAATTGCACATAGTGCTGTCATCTACTAAAGAAAGCTTAAAATAATACATCAGTGAATCATCACAAAATTTACTTTTATTTATTTATTTTCTGATAATATAGTTGCAATTTCATTAAGGCTTATTTTATAAAGTAATTTGAAATAATTTATATGCCTTCTTAGGGGGTGATCTGGGACTGTGGTGTGATTATGGATGGTTGTAGGGAACAAATATGATATATTTGGAAATTGCATTTATAGGGAAAATTATATTGAAGATTTTGTTCTTGTAGAACCATAAGAGAGAAAGCATGGCTACCTGAAAGCCCTACCTTGGTCACAGCCAGCAAAGAAAGACTAGACTAGCACTTTTAGTGAAGGACATTAATGAAGCCCTTTAATAAAGGGTTTGTTGAAGGACTCCTTTGCCGAAACTTTTATTGGGACAAGAAGTCAGGTAACAGTGGCATAGTGAAAGTAAGTAAATGTAATTTGACTAAACATGAAAGGGGAAAACAAAAGGGGAAATCATCATGAATCCAATGTTTTTATGGTCATATTGGCAGTTACTCAATAAGGTGTAATAATTGAAAGTTTAAAAGATACAGGGGAAGTAAATGTTAGTACTTTTGCAAATATTGAAGCAACATAAAACATTTTAATAAAGGGGTAAAAATTGTCATCACTATAGAAACTATTAATACCAAAAACATATTTGTATTTTTTAACAATGAATAGAAAACCATCTGAGTATAATTTTGTACATAGGAGATTTGCAAACATTTATATATATATATATATATATACATTGTATATATATTTTTAGGGAACTTACTAAAACAAAATAAATGTCTTTATGTTCATAAAATTGCATCAGATCCAAACATATATCTTGATCGTACCTTTCATAAATTACCATTTTAAAATTATTATTATTATTATTATTATTATTATTATACTATAGGACTTAATTTTCTTTCTTTTGGGGGGCACACCGGTGACACTCAGGGGTTACTCCTGGCTATGCACTTGGGGGAACATATCGGATTTCAAGGATAAAACTTAGGTTCATCCTGGGTTAGTCATGTGCAAAACAAACGCCCTGTCGCTGTGCTACCACCTCAACCACAGGAATTAATTTCTTAAACCATGTGTCATGATTCATAAATGTCAAGATTATGGAGATGTTGGTAATAAAACAATTTTAATAATGCAAAAACCAAAAATTAATTCCAAATCAACTTTGTAATGAAAATGAAGTATTTCTGGCAGCATGTTCCAATCACAACTGCATTTATTAGATTAAAAATGGTCATCAGTAGAAAATATTTAGCAATCCCTTATATAGACTACCTGGTAAACATGGTAGATTTTTTTTTAAGAATTCAGGTGCCATGGAGATTACTCAGCAATCGAATGTCTGTATGCCTAATAGTGCAAGAGCCATATTTAATTCTCAGTAGCATAAGGTCCTACACTAGCACTATTGGGTGTGACTTTGGTGATCCATAATCATCATTGGGATTGCACTTGTGACCCCCAGCTGGGTGGAACACAACTGGTAAAGAAGTGCCATATCACTGGCCCATACATTGACCTATCCAGACAAGTTCCAAATACAGGGCTGGAGAGATATAATGGGCAAGGCATTTGCTTTGTATGCAATTGATCCAGTTCATCCTTAGCAACTTAGATGGTGCCCTGAAAAATGATTCCTAAGAATAGAGCCAGGAGCAACCTTCAAGCATTGCTAAGTTTGGCCTCAAGCAAATAAACAAAAAAACAACAAAATTCCAGTGATTACTGGGAACCTTCCCTGGATCTGCTGTACATTAGTTATGATAATGTTCCCTCAACCTTAAAAAAAATGCACAAAGTAAAATTTTATTAAATACTCCAGAAGTTTAAATTGATCTAAGTAACATTCATTTGTGATACTTTACATTAACTACTGCCGATTTTAATTAATATGATCAGTACAATGTTTCATAGGTTTTTTTAGTTTTTACACATATTTTATGTTTTAAAAAATACATTTGTTTTTATTATTTTTTCTACTTCAATAACTCTGACTCTGTTATTGATCAGCTTTTAAAGGTTATTTTTTGGGGGTGCACACCTGCTGATGCTAAGGGATTACTCCTGGCTATCCGCTCAGAAATTGCTCCTGACTTGGGGGACCATATGGGACACCAGGGGATCGAACTGTGGTTCATCCTATGTTAGTGTGTGCAAGGCAAATGCTCTACCTCAAGCTCCACCTCTCTGGTCCCTTGAAGGTATTTTCTTGTGTTCCTCTACTTACTTAGCTTTCTGGTTTCAGTTTAAGCTCCTTTCATTTTCTTAGCTTTCTCCTCTCTCTTGCAAGCATGCCTTGTTAAAACTCTACATATTGAGTGTAAAAATATACATTATTATATATACATTATAGATCTTGCTAAGCATTGAAAAAAAATAACTTACCGTATTAGTGCCAAAACATATTATTCATTCAACCCCAAGCCCTTGGGAACTTCAGCCCTACTCACCAATTATATCGCTTATCCTTTTATAGTCTTTTTCTGAACATTCCCTGCTATAAAATGTTTTTATATCAAACAATATTTTATTGAAAATACAAAAGCACAAAGACAAAATTAATAATAATTGATTCATTGTTTGAAAAGCATGATTTATGTCTTTTACAATATTTTACAATATACATAGATCCTTCTTTCCAATAATTTATGAAACACTTAAATACAACTGACTTTCAACTATGAATTATATCACTATTAATATTGTAATAAATATACTAACATTTATGTAAATATATTTTATTTGCCTTGAGTATATAAGGATTAGGAATAGTGGAGACATGGTGATAATGTTTAATTTCTTTTTTTAATAATATATTTTTATTTTAAACATAGTGGCTTATATATTGTTCACACTAATATTCCAGGTACATATTGACATAAAATCAGGGGATTTCCCATCACTGAATTGTCCTCCCTCCACCTCCATTCCCGTCCTGCTCCCATAACCTCCTCCCTCACCCGTGGGGCTGCTAGCATGAGTGGTCCTCTCTGTGCCCAGCTTACTATTTAGTGATCCTACACCTGTTTGGTCTTGGTACTTCCCTTGTTTTCCCCTCTAATTGGGAGGCTGGACTAGATAGTTTAAGTTATGTGGTTTTGTTTGAAGAAAGGAAAAGTAATAAATTGGGGTAAAAATCAAAAACTTCAAAAATGGGCGGAGTCCTTCTAGAGGCTCTCATCCTCAGTTTGAGAGTCAAAGAGGAAAAAGAAGGTGAAACACCACAACAGTACAAAAAAGAAGTGTTAAATAAAATATCCAGTGGGCACTCCAACAATAAATATAAGCACCACATAAAAGCCATGGTCTTGAGATGAAAAACATGGCAGAGCACATAAAGGAAGAGAAAAGAAGAAATTTAAATAAGTAAGAATGGAGACAACAGCTTCAATATCCACACCAAAACAAAGAAATCGACAAAAACTAGAAAAATAAATATATAAAAAATTATAATAAAATAAAAAATGTTTTGTGCTTTTTGCCTTTTTTCCCCTTCTGCACAGGCACAGTAAATGTTGGGGTCATTTGAAAAGGAATTCCCTTGGCCTAAGAGATACAGGGCTTCTCCACCCTTGAAGTATATTGCCACATTCTCTCCAATCTAATTAATCACATTTCAACAAAATATTCTTCATAAAGAGCACAAAACTAAAAATACTTAAAATAATTGTTTTTGCATGTATTGTACTCTAAATCACATTTTCATTTGTGTAACAGTTATCTAATAACTTATAAAACTTAAAATTTACTCAGAGCTTTAAATCCTTTTTTTAACTTCATCATTATAGATTTCCTTCACTTTACCCTTGAACTTCTTGAAATGATACCCTGTTTTAATTGTATTTTGCCTCTGTTTTTGATACAGCTTATAAAAATATTAAACTCTATTAAGTATTTTTAAATGTCATCAGAACATAATCCTTAGCCCAGAATCTGATGTCTATATAATTGTAGTACTTCAATTTTTATGATTAAGCACAAAGAAACTCTTCTAACTTTTGTCTTACATATATTTTAATTTTCTATAACTAAAAATATCTAGTCATAGTGTATTTGATTTATTTTATTCATAGAGGAAAAAAGTGACAAATTTAAAGAATACTGTAAAAAAAAACACATCTTCAGACGAATAGCAGTATTGAGGATACTGAAGATATAGAGATGAGGAGGGAAAACAGGGGTTTAGAGTCTATCTGAACTAAAAAAAGTAAAGGGTCATTGGCAAGTTAGTGGTGGGTGTGGCATAATAACATTATACCATAAATACAGAAAACATTGCAATTAACATGATTGTAAAAGGAAAGTACAACTGTTTATTTACAGTTGCAAATTTTAATGTCTGAAAGACCATGATATGAAAATTTATAAACTTGTAGATGTGAGTGAATTGAAATAATACATAATTGAAAGGATTAAAAGTTTGTTTTTAGTAACATTAAAATACAATTTAAAACATTAAATAAGGTGTCAAAAACTCCAAATGTTCTTAATTTAAGAACCAGATTCTTAAGACTAAAATTTATTTCCCATTTCCATCATTACTGAAATATATGAGAGTTGAAATAATGTTCTTTTATTTTTTTGTAATTTTTTGTTTTGTTTTGTTGAGTTTTGTTTTATTTTTGGGCCACACCCTTGACACTCAGGGGTTACTCCTGGCTATGCGTTCAGAAATTCAACTTGGCTGGTGGGACTATATGGGACACCTAGGGATCAAATGCGGTCCATCCTAGGCTAGCGCTTGCAAGGCAGACGCCTTTCCTCTAGAGACACCGCTCTGGCCCCTGAAATAATGTTCTTAAAGAAAAACATTGCCTTTTCATTCTCTCTCTTTTTCTCTTCCTTCCCACTTCCTCCCTTCCTTCTTTCTTTCCTACCATCCTCCTTCCCTTTCTTCCTTCCTTCTTTTCCTTGCTTCCTTCCTTCTTTCCTCCCTTCCTTTTCTATCTTCTTTCCTTCCTATCTTTTCATTCCTTCTCCGTTTCTTTTCTTCCTTCCTACCTTCCTTCCTTTTCTTCCTTTCTTCCTTCTATTTCATTCTTTTTTCTTTCTCTTCTTTATTTCCTTCTCTTCCTTCCTAACTTCCCTTCCTTTTCTCCTTCCCTCCCTTCCTTCTTTCCATTTCTTTTCCTTTCTTCCTCCCTCTCTCCCTCTCTCCCTTCTTTCTTCCTTCTCATTCCTTCATCTTCCATTACTTCCTTTTCTCCCTTCCTTCTCTCCCTTCCTTCTTTCCTTCCTACCTTCCTTCTTCCTCCCTTCTCTTCCTTCCTTCTTTTCTTCTCTTCCTTCCTTCTCTTCTTTCCATTCTTTTATCTTCCTTTCTTCCATTCATTTTTTCTTTGTTTTTATACTTAATTTTATTATTTATTTTTATTAGATTTTATTTTATTTATAATTTTATTATTATTACTTTTACATTTTTGGCCACACATTATGACTCCCAGGGGTTAATTCTGGCTATCACTCAGAAATTGTTCTTGGCTCAGGGGATCATATGGGGCACTTAGAATCAAACCAAGGTTCGTCCTAGATCGTCCACTGGCAAGACAAAGGCCCTCCCCCTGTGTTATCGTTCTGGCCCTATTTATTATTTTTTCAATAAATATCTTTACACACACACACACACACACAAACACACACACACACACACATGCTGCAAGCGGCTTCTGTCTTGCAGCAACAGTGCGATTTCGGTGAATCCACTTCAGGGAGAGTGGGTTGCCCAGACCGGACGGAGTACGGAGAAATATAAAATACGAAATAAGTGAAACCACACAGAGTATTTGGGGTCGACACATATTCTGGGAGGAGTGCGACAAGCTTATTTTCTAAACAAGGGTTTTTATAGGGGTAAGCCAGTCCCAGGTGCAGAGAAGGATGTTTACCATAACAAGGCAAAAGGAAAGGTAGCACTCAGGGCAGTTTTTAACAAACAACCTCAAATGAGAAACATAGGTTAGGAGGAAATAGGAAGTATCTAAAAATTTGATCTTCACTGGGCTGGGCTCTATTGTTTATGAGGTCAAGCACAGGAAGAAGCCAAATCTTCTAAAATGTGTTTTTCTATTTTCTGAGCAGAGTCAATTTTGCTCGTGTATACCAGAAACTTCAGCTGCAAGGACATATTTGAAAAAGAGACAAACATTGTCTGAACTTTTAGGGTTATATATAACATAAAATGGGTTCTCTTAGTAATCTTTGGTGCTGAAATTTCTGAGCCAAATTGTTTGATAGAGGCCACAATTTTGCCTGAGATAATGCCAAGCATCTCTTCGGAAATTCCTCAACTATCCACGCAGGGGAAAAGGCTTCCACAGCAAGCCATTTGAGGAACCCCGTGGGGGATATTGCATCTCTCCCCACCAGGAACATCTAAGGATTCCTCTGGTTGTATCCTTAAGGCTGAATTCCCCTAAAGGTTTATGATGCCGTGGCATTACACCCCTTTTTTTAAGACTTACCCAGGAGGTGCTCAGGGGACCGTATGGGATGCCAGATTTGAACTGGTGTCTGTCCTGTATTGCTCGCATGCAAGGCAAAAGCCTTACTGCTGTGCTATAGTTCAGGCTTATTTTTTTATTATTATATAGTAAAATAATTTTCTTGCTGTGAAAATAGGTGCAGAAATAACAGCACCAAAATAATTAATAAGTAGCAATACGATCCCAGCAATATCAGCTAAAGTGGTCAAAATAGTATGAAGATTAGGATATCAGTTATTTTCTAACTTATGAGGACTTAAATAGAGACCAATATAAACTGGTTACCTTAATAAAGACTGAGAATCTTTCCTGACACTAAGGAATTAGATCAAATAGGTAAAGCACCTTTATGTGAGAATTATAAGCAGAAAAATTTGGAGTAATATTAATATCTTCTGTCCCTGCCATAGGCATAGAAAATTTAAAGTTCAGAGTGGAAGAATAGAATAGAATAAACAAATAATAGAATAAAATATATATAAGCAAATTTTGATAAGAATATTGGTATGTAGGTAAGTATACTGCTGATCGGAGTCAGTCTTTCTTTTTATACTTAATTTTATTAAGTTTTAGTTATTTTACTAGATTTTATTTCATTTATAATTTTATTATTATTATTTTTACTTTTTTGGCCACACCCTATGACTCTCAGGGATTATTTCTGGCCATCACTCAGAAATTGTTCCTGGTTCAGGGGATCATATGGGACACCTGGAATCAAACCAAAGTTCGTCCTAGATTGTCCACTTGCAAGACAAAGGCCCTCCCCCTGTGCTATCGTTCTGGCCCTATTTATTATTTTTTCAATAAATATCTATCTATCTATCTATACATGTTTTTAATTGGGTTTAGGCTTTCTTTTTCATTATTTTATTTTATTTTTTTTTCATTTTCTAGATCATCATTTTCCTATTCTTCACATACTATTTCTTTTGTTTGTTTCATTTTGGGGGGGGGGCATACCCAGAAGTTTTCAGGTGCTCCTTCCTGGCTCTACACTCAGAAATTGCTCTTGGCAGACATATGGGGCCAAATGGGATGCTAAGATACAAACTACCATCCATTCTGGATTGGTTGTGTATAAACCAAACATCCTACCACTGTGCTAACTCTCTGACTGACCTCCACATACTATTTCTAATGTTACAGATTTGTCATATATATGAGTCAAGGTGGTAAAACTTTAGAAAGTTAACTTTAATAAAGTTATGCAAACTTTAGAAGAAGCTAGAAGAAATCTTTAGAAGATAGCTTTTCTACTTTCTGTTTCTCTTTATTTTCATTGTCATAATCTGAAACTGCAACTGCTGAGACTGTTGTTCCTACTCAGGATGCCTTCCTTAAGGATAAAAATCAATGTCAGTCATCAGGGCCAGTGGAATTGCTTGTTATGTTAACTCTGTATACTCAATTTTTTCTTTCCATTTGTGATCCATATGGAAAATTAATATTTTCTAAGGCTTTCAGTTTAATCCACATGGTACAGTAAGCATTTTTCTGACAGGTCAGTGATGAATATTTGCTGCTTAGATATATTTCATTTGCTTTTAAAGGAAGTCTCTATTAAGAATAGAAAGATATTATGCATTGTTTACATTATTTATAATTTCTTCATGAAAGATGCCTTTTTGCTGTATTATGCATATCTATAATATAATATTTTATAGTATATTTTAACTTCCTTATGCCATGATAATTTTTATTTTATTGTACTCCCAAAAGCGTTTTATTGATTTCAAAGAAAGTGATCAACCCTCTTAGCAAATATCATAAAAGGCTACATGACTTTTCAAATTTAAAATGTCCTCAAATACTTATGCTTGTAAAAATCAAAAAATTATTTTCTCTTTATTTTTTATTTTATTTTATTATTTTAAAAAGCAGAAAAATAATTTATTCCACAACATGGCACAAATAAGAAATTTTACCTGATCAATATATTTTGGTGTGAGTCCATAGGAAAGATGTTCCCAGTTCCAAATCACCCCCTTGGAATCTTACTATTCTGTAAGTTACCAGCACTGATTCCTAGGTCCTGGGAAGCAGCTTCAAATCCACAGCGCATAGGAGACAGGGAGGCACTTCTCAGGAGCCCAGCACCTTCCATTCTAGGAAAGTATGTCACAACTCATGGCGCTTGCACAGTCGGTAAAGTAGGCACATCATTAATCCAAGTGTAAAAAAATAAGGCGATAGGAAAAAGCACCATGTTGGAGAGTAAGAGATCACTACGAATGTGAGATGTTTAAGGCAGCTGACAGCCATGACAGATGAGTCAGAAGGTGATGTGTTGTGAGGTGATCTGAGGGAAATCTCTTCAGGACCTCAAAGTCTGAGTAGTGGAGGGTGATCTTCTTTTCATGACCATTGACATTTGAGATGTCAGATAGTTCCATTTTTCAATTGTGGTCCAAATAGAGGGTTGAGCTGGGCCAGAATTGCAATAAGCCAAAAGAGATAGCAACACACTGAACAGGTCACTAACATGGTAATGATAACTCCCCGGACAGGCCCCTTGGGGATGAACCAGGGCAGGAGGAGGCCGAAGAAGCCCCAGAACATGCTCATCATGACCAGAGGCACTGTCAGCCCGCTATTCGCCATGGTCGCACTGTGGTGCTCGCCCAACTGGAAGTTTTTCTCTTTATTTTTTAGCTACAGTCAAATCAAATTCTATTCTTTTTTTAACTTCTTTTTCTTTTGGTTTTGGGGCCACACCCACTGACATTAAGGGGTTACTCCTGGCTATGCACTCAGAAATTGCTCCTGGCTTGGGGAACCATATGGTGTGAGGAAGGACCGAACTGCAGTCCATCCTAGGTCAGCCGCATGGAAGGCAAACACCCTACTGCTTGCACCACAACTCTAGCCCCAAATTTTATTCTTTTTTTTGTTTGTTTTAAATAATTTTTATTCTGATCAATGTGAATCACAAGTTTTTCTAGTTATATTTAAGGTTCATTGTGACAGTGAATTAGGGGCATTCTTACCACCAATGTTATACTTCCTCCACCACTGTTCCCAGCATGCATCACATATCTCCTTCCCCACACACACACACTTTGCCTCCTGGACTGTTAGTGTAACAGGCCCCCTTTGTTGTAGATTGGGTATCTCAATTCTGTTGTAGTTGACTTTGCATTTGGTGTTTAGGTGTGATCATTTATTTATTTGTTTTTTTTTGTTTTGTTTTCTTTTGTTTTGTTTTGGTTGGCCACACCTGGTGATGCTCAGGGTTACGCCTGACTATGCACTCAGAAATCACTCCTGGCTAGGGGGCCCATATTGACTGCCAGGATCAAACCAGGTTCGTCCTGGATCTGCTGCGTGCAAGGCTAATGTTCAACCGTTGTTCTATCGCTTCTGCTCCATAAGTCTGATCATTTTTATTTCCACAAAATGTTCATGCAAATTTTTGTTCCTTGTACCATCCACTTTTTTTTTGTCCTCAATTTATGAGTCAGAACAATATGTTTTCAAGTTCTGTGGTTCTGTTAGGAAAAAAAATAAAGTTGGGAGGAGTCTGTCTAGATTATTAAATTATCAATTTAAAAGAAGGGGAAAAACAGGCAACAGCAAAAGAAACACAACAGCAACAAAAATAACAAGAATGAAAGAAGAAAAAGAAAAAGGAAGGAGAGCTGGTGTGGTATTTTTGTTTGTTTGTTTAGAAATTAGAAAGGGGATTCTCGAGGCCTAATAGATACAGGGTTTCTCCCCTATTGAAGCATACTATCATGGGAACAACTACAGGCTCCAGACATGTTCATGATCGAAACCCAAGGTCTTTTTATGTTTCCAAGAAACTTGCTCAGATGTGATTGACAAAATCGTCCTCTGAAACGAGAGATCTTGGTACCAATTCTATTCTTTTAATTTAACCAACTGTAATAATTTTCTGAAAGCCATCACTTATTTTAGTTGAATTTGTTTCAAAATAAATGTTTCTTCTTTACAAGTAGCATTTGTAAACTAATACTTTATCATTTTTAATTGTTTTTACCACCAACAATATAATCTATATGAGTTTTTATAAATGTGTGAATGTGAAATCTCTGGGCTTAAAACTAAAAAGAAGGAAGAGTAAGAGAAAGAAGATAAATATCCACTGAAGAGGCAGCTAGGAGAGGGCTGATGACAAATGGGGAGATTGGAGATTGGAAATGCACATTGGTGAAGGGATGGCTATTGGATATTGTGTGATGAAACTCAATCATAAACACTTTGCAAATGTGTATATGATTGTGGTTCAATTAAAAATATATAAAAACTTTCATTTATAATCTCTTTAAATTTATGACGCTAATCCTTAAGAAAAATAACCCACTAAAACTTTTGAGGTTAACTTAAACTAGTAAGCATGTGCATGGAACTAGAGAAATGTACTTTGCCCTCAATGTTTAAGGAGTTACATAAGTCTAATGTCTTTAGATTATATTGTGTGCTGCTAAGAAATAGTATGTACTACAACTGGGGATTTGAGGGACAAAGTAATTGTATTGTACATGGGTTTAGTTTTATTTTTCTTAATGTTCTTTGGCTGAAAGTTCAAGGCTGGGATATCATCGATGGGAATACCGTGAATTTTGTTTATGGGCGATTGGGCTTCCACTGTAACTTTACCCTGTCCTCTTTCTTTGCATCTTTGTTGTCATAATTAAAATAAAAAAAAAAAGAAAAAAATTTGTTTAACATGCTATATCTACATTTTCTAGGGTGTCAATAGTATTTCAGGTTTTTTCTCACTTAAATTTTCTGCCTTAAAATATTTAATCTCAAATATATATGTATATATATGTATATATATGTATATATATATTACACATGAGTAAGATAATTACAATTACATTTTCAAAAAGTATAAAGTGGGATGGGAGGCAAGCGGTGGCACAGTCTTTGCCTTGCAAGGGCCTTTGCCTTGCAAACAGATGACCCATGAAGGATTCACATCCAATCCCGGGCTTCCCATATGGTAACTAAGCCTGCCAAGAGTGACTTCTGAGAGCAGATCAGAAACAACATCTGAGCACTGCGAGTGTGGCCCAAACTCCCCCCCCCCCCAAAAAAAAAAGTCTTAAAGTGACTGGAGAGTATAGTGAAAGAGTGCTTGCCTGGAATGTAGCCAAATGATATTTAGTTCTTGTTATCCTGTTGGTTTCCTAAGCACCTCCAGAAGTAATTTCTGATCAAAACGTCAAGAGTCACACCTGAGACACAAAAGGTATGACTTCAAAACAAAAAACTCAATAATCTGTTTTGTATATCATGCATATATATATGCAATACATTATTTGAAATAAAAGTGTTTTCAATAACCTGGGTACCATTACAAACAGCTATTGCTATAGAAAAAAACCAAAATTTTTGACTTTCCAAGTAATGGAAGAGTTTCGATTTTATATGTATAAATTTACATTTCTCACTTTCAATTTGGTACCTACATGATAACTGAAATGTGAGTGTGTGACAAGGCAATTTAAGCAAAATTGACAAAGTATATATATATATATTTGAACCAATTAAATTATTCTTCAATCTCTTCAGAGAGAAAAAGCTCTAAAGATTTTTCTGTAACTTCATACATAATATCTCAACTCTTCCCTCCAATATGAAGCAAAGTATGTTAAATCTATTTTATAAGTTTTAAGAAGTGTCAACTTATGGATGATGAGCAAGATTAGCATGCTGACCATCAGAGATATTTAATTTCACAGCACTTTATTTATGATTCATATAACAGCACTATATTCATTCAATGAATCCTAGACAATGACTTAGGGAATAATAAAACACACACACACACACACACACACACACACACACACACACACACCTCACCTAGACTACCAGAAATATAGCAGCAGACTAAATCCCAAGGAAATGAAAAAAACCCAGAGCTTATCTATACGTACATCCATCTTTGATAGTTTCATATATAAAGTTTTTTTTTGGAACTGGTAAATCAGATTGCAAACACTTAGGCATGCAAGGTTATGTAAAACGGTCAATTATGTAGTATATGTAAATAAAGAACTAACTAAAGGTGTTTATTATATGGCCCCTCTTACCTTATTTATACTGCAAAATATAATAATTAATATTTTTTGTTGTCATGTTGGTTACAGATTGAAGTAAGTAGTGCCAAGGGCCATCAGAATAATTTTTCTGTGCTCAGGATTCAAAAACTTATAATGATCAAATTTAGAGCTTTTAAATGCAAGGTGTATGTTTACCATTTGAGTCACATTATATACCCTGTATTCTATTTGTATTTGATAGTTTTATGTTATTTTGTAAGTCCAATAGTCAGTTTCACAAAATAATAAATTAGGCTTAATATTTTAAATGACTTTTTATCTGAATTAATATGCAACCAAGATCAAGAAAAAATGTTTATAAAACTTATTACTAGCACCTGTAAGAATATAATTTTTCAGTAATGAATGTTTTATTCTTATATAATGCTCTATTTCTATTCTATGTTCTATATCATCTTTTCAGATGAGATAGTTGCATCTATAGGCTTTCTTTTACAGTATGCTACTAGCAAGGTTGAAGTGTTCTCTTTCCTATTCTATCTGTGATCTGCCATCACCTGACACAAAAAATTGCCAAGTTTCTAAATGAAGACTAATTTTTCCCATGTTGTTAATTTATATTGAATTGTGGCTATTTGTTTTTCCCAACTGTTTCATTATATCCTACATATAAGGGTGATTATTCTGTGTCAGTGGTTTCTCTCTCTGACAAACTGTTATATAATATAATACTCTCTAGATCCATTCACTAGCAGTAAATTGCATCATTTTTAAGTGTTCATTACCACTTATGTTATATATAATTTCCATTTTAGTATTAATTTATATTATGCACTAATATTATACAAAATTATATAACTGCAAAATAAATACAGTTTTTTGGAGTATTATACAGTAACTAAATTATTGTATAGAAATTATATCAATGCTGATGAACCATTCACCTGGAAATTTGAACAATGTTCATATTATTGAGACCTTTGTTTCTTTTCCACCGTTTGCTTTCTAAATATAGTAAATATCTTAAATTTAAAATTCTTTTTCAGGGAACAAAGAGATAGCACAGCGGTACAGCATTTACCTTGCATGTAGCTGACCTGGGATGGAACCAGGTTCAATTCCTGGCATTTCATATGGTCCCCTGAGCCTGACTGAAGTTATTTCTGAGCACTGATCCAGAAATAACCCCTGAGCACCACAGAGTGTGACCCAACACCCCCACTAAGAAAAAGAATAAAAGAAATTCCTATTCATTGTCTTTCTTCTCTTTATAGTGCAACCACATATGCATGTGTCTTAAAGTTACTGACTTTGTTTTATAGCACTTTTTACATTTAAAAATATAATATAGAAATATATAATTTATAAAATATGAAAATATATTTTACATTAAATATAAATTTAATAAATACATGAAATAGTGGAATACTAATGCCTCCAAAGCCTCTACAAGTCCAAATATGTGCTTCATAATTAGTAGTAATTATTTTCGAATCAAATACATTTAAATAACAAATTATTTATAGCATTTAATATTATAACAGTATAAATAATGCTTTGTGAATTTTAAACTTTGTACATAATTATGTGTCTTTACATAAAATATCTTACTATTACATTTAAAATTAAATGTGAAGGGCTACAGATATTTTTCAGATGTAGAATGTATTATTTCCACACATAAGAAATGGAGATGATTTCTGTTTTGCTTCCAAAATTGTTTCAAAAGTTTCTGTTGCAATAATTTAACTATACATTCATACCTTATATTGATTAATATACTGAGCTTTAAATATATATAATGGTTTATAGCCTTGATTTTATGCAAAAACAGATGCAATGCACCACCAACAGTTCTGTCCTGCTCAAGCGCTGTCATGCCAGGAATAACTATGTCACTCACTGAGCACAGTGCCAAGAGTAGTTTCAGACTTTAGGGGGTATGTACAAAATTAAAATTTTTAATTACTATTAATTGCATATTGATGACAACTGTCCTCATTTTATTTTTCTAATAAACATTTTAAATTAATAATTTATCTGAGGTACAAATTTAAAGACTTTTTTTTTTTTTTTTTTTTTTTGGTTTTTGGGCCACACCCGGTAACGCTCAGGGGTTACTCCTGGCTATGTGCTCAGAAGTTGCTCCTGGCTTGGGGGACCATATGGGACACCGGGGGATCGAACCGCGGTCCGTCCAAGGCTAGCGCAGGCAAGGCAGGCACCTTACCTTTAGCGCCACCGCCCGGCCAAAGACTTTTTTATTAAAACATAAGCATCAAATGATTCCATATTCTGTTTTCTGACCTAAAATCAGATGATGCATAACATATAGAAAGCTTTAAAACTATAATTATACTATTTTCAAAATGACTACAAAATGTGATTATCTCATTTAATACTTGCATTATATTTAGATCCCTAGTCATAGCAGTTTCTGTGTTTGCTGATTTGAAATCCACTCCTCTTTTGATTAGATCGTAGCATAGTCACGCATGGTATATAAAATGTAGCAAAAGAAAATTTTGTTTATAAATTTAAATGCATTCAATAACTATTGTTTATGTTAGAACAGCATTTTTTATTTCACCTGTGCTTTTATGATTGGGAGAAATTTAGCCGGTTTTGTTTTGATTAAGTAAATTATGTAAAATTTTGAATATTTTTCAGAGTATTTTCAACTAATTTGTACTTATGATATGCCACCATTGTAATAGGAGATAGCTATAGCTTCATAGTTTTTTTTATGATTAAGCTGTAATGAAGAAATGACAGTTTTACATAGGAAATTTATATCACCAATGGAAATCAGTAACTCAGAGTTAAAAACCTTTAACAAGGGCTAGAGAGGTGGCACAAGCTTTAGGGCATTTGCCTTGCACATGCTAACCTAGGACCAACTGTGTTTTTCCCGGCATCCCATAAAAGCCCAAAGTCCCCAAACCCAAGAGTGATTCCTGAGCATATAGCCAGGGGTGACCCCTGACCATCGCCGGACATGGCCAAAAAGCGATGAATGAAAGGAAAGAAGGAAGGAAGGAAGGAAGGAAGGAAGGGAGGGAGGGAGGGAGGGAGGGAGGGAGGGAGGGAAAGAATTAGAAAAAAAGAAAGAGAGAGAGAAAGAAGAAAAAGAAAGAAAGAAAGAAAGAAAGAAAGAAAGAAAGAAAGAAAGAAAGAAAGAAAGAAAGAAAGAAAGAAAGAAAGAAAGAAAGAAAGAAAGAAAGAAAGAAAGAAAGAAAGAAGAAAGAAAGAAAGAAAGAAAGAAAGAAAGAAAGAAAGAAAGAAAGAAAGAAAGAAAGAAAGAAAGAAAGAAAGAAAGAAAGAAAGAAAGAAGAAAGAAGAAAGAAAAAGGAAAAGAAAGAAGGATAACTTTTAACAGATTCAGTCTTTACCTAATACTTGTCTTTTGTTAAATCAAAATTGTTAGCCTTAGGAACAGAAACCATAGAATAACAGGTAGTAGGATTTGCCTTGCTTTCAACCAACTCAGGTTTGATCCCTGCCATCGAATATGGCTCCCCAAACATGACAAGAATGGATAGAGACAGGAATAAACCCTGAGCACCTCCAGAAATGCCCCTCAGGGAAAAAAAAATCACCCTTATGACTCTTTAAACTCTTTTTACTCATTCTCTGAAGTAAATTTATATTTAGAATAGCTATTAGCATACTTAGTGTACTTATAAATGTTATATATAAATACGATTTCAAAGCATTGTGAAATTACTGAAAGTACTAATTATGCAGTTATTGTTTTCAATGTTCCATAGCTTTTAACCTTTCTTAACTTACAAAGTATGTTATTGCTACAAAGAATAATTTTTAAAAATAAAACTTATTTAAAAGGAAAGTTGGATAGAAAGCAGTCTTGTATCAATATTTGGATCAATCAACTATTTGAGACATAAATTATTAGTATGCAAATTTTACAAATATAGGCAGGCATTCTTCGCAGCTGCAAAGCTATATTATAAAAAAAAAACATGACAAAAACAGGCAGCCTGTCACAGTAGCATATGTTTTAGTCTTTACGAGAGATGAAGAAGAGAATGAGCAGCCTGTCTGTTTCTTTGATGCTCTGAGTAGTATCAACTGCTAAGGGTATCATGGCCTTAGGCTTTTCTCTGTGTATTCCTCTTAATTGGAAAGTGATATATGTGATTTTTCCAAGTTAACAGAGTCTCGCAAATGATAGTCTTATAATTGAACATCTGTTCCATAATATATCTTTAAAGATGAGTTGGTTTAATTGATTTATCTAATAACGTTTTCTCATTGATAGCATATAAGTACCATGGGAATAAAATGTTAAAATTAGTCAATTTATACATAAATATTTACATGATTGTCTTTTTATATTCTATTTTCTTAAATTTAATAAAAATATTAAGTAACAAATATGTTTTGAATATTTCAAACTGGTAATAAAATTATTTAGTTTTAGAAAGTGAATTAAGATATGAAAAGCATAAACTAACTGGAGGTACTGTGTCTAGGTATTGTTCAGAGGAATTTGAAAAATAAATATGGAATTTAGTTTGGTTGAAGAGATGGTAAGTTTGTACATAAAGGCCAAAAATGCTAACATTATTATAAACATGTATTCTAGTATCATAATAAATTTAATTTAAATGATCTTTGAGGAGCAATTATGATTAAGATAAAGATTTATATCAGATTCTTAGACCTGGTAGACTGTAATTATTTTGGAAATCTTTACATACTAGAGTGTGTGATACAGAAAGAAAGGAAGTCAAGCTTTTCGAAACAGATGCTTTAAAGTAATAATATGTGCATTTGAACTGCTTGTAATGATAAAACCTGGTTTATTATAGTAAGGTTAATATTTAAATAGTTCTAATTTGTTTCATTATGTGGAAAGGTTTCAGTTAATATCAAATGCAGTCCATCATAGATGATGAGAAAACCACTTTATTTGGAAAGGTCCATAATTCAAAAAAAAATACTTTATGACCTGCAATGAGAAAAGAAAATGGTTTGAACAATTTAAAATGGAGTTTCTTAGAAAAACTCACTGAGAAAAGGGAAGATTTTGAAAGTCTTCATAGCTGTCCATTGTAGGCCATAGGGATATTTGACTGTGAGTCCTTGGCAAATCACCTCAACAGGTGACATCAATACCCTGGTGTGGAAAGTAGGATACTCTTAAAATATGTAAACATTTGATTCTCAAGTTTGTGCAAAATTTTTCAATGTAATACTAAAACTACCTACTAGTTTTATTTAGGTGAGTTTTAGGTGAGCCTTGCACACAGCAATGGATCACTTTCTTACTTTTCACATATGTGTCTGCTTATTTTGATCACAAACATGAATTTCTATTATCTCAGACATTTCGTTAGCTAATGCACCCAGTCTATGTGCACACCTTCTTATCATTTAATGTCAATGAACAATCTGAATTATCACAGTATCAATACATATTTCACTAATAATAATGGAGAATAAGAGACCCGAAGTCAGAAGACAACCAATTCTGAGATTCACTGAAGGTCTAAATTAATTGACTAATACCCAGACCAAATCAAGTGACTAAAGTAAATGCTTTGCTTGCCAAAGGGATTGATCCTTGAAGGCAACCACCAACCACAGAATAAGGCAGCAGCATCTAAGTACTCCCAGAAGGCATACCACAAAACATAAAATATAACTACAAATACAATAAAAATCTAGGATACAGACCGTGTTTTAAGAAT
Organism: Suncus etruscus; assembly: GCF_024139225.1. Classification (NCBI taxonomy): domain Eukaryota; kingdom Metazoa; phylum Chordata; class Mammalia; order Eulipotyphla; family Soricidae; genus Suncus; species Suncus etruscus. The sequence goes on from NC_064855.1 coordinate 82,148,190, forward strand.
AATAGATTTGAGGGCCCGGAGAGATAGCACAGCGGTGTTTGCCTTGCAAGCAGCCGATCCAGGACCAAAGGTGGTTGGTTCGAATCCCGGTGTCCCATATGGTCCCCTGAGCCTGCCAGGAGCTATTTCTGAGCAGACAGCCAGGAGTAACCCCTGAGCACCGCCGGGTGTGACCCAAAAAACCAAAAAAAAAAAAAAAAAAAAAAAAGAATAATAGATTTGAACCTAGATTTACATTAAGAAATAGATAAGCATACGTTCGATGGACTCCTGATTAAAAAAAAACAATACTACACAAAGTATAATTATATATAAAGTATTTTATGAGATAATCCGATAATGTATTATTAGTACAAAGGATTAAGATGCAGAGAAAGCTACCGTGTAGAGAAATTAAGGAAAAGTGCTCTCATTAGATAAAACTCAAGTTTTCATTAAGGAAAGTGAAGAAAATGTTGAGATAATATAAAGAATGATAAAATTCAGTTATTGAACATGAAACAGTATGTACATTCAATCATTAAGGTAAAGAACGCGTAGATAATAAAAGAGCTCATGAAGATCATGAGAATTAGAAAATAGCAAATGAATCAGGTTCTTAAAATAGCTTAAAGCATGGATGAAAACAACAAAAACATCACTACAAGTGCCCACGGTGTACTGTAGACAGTGCCAGAGAACATATTGGTGCTGGTGTGTAGAAAATTCATTCTTTGTCTGAATGAAAATAGAACCACAATGCTTTATTATAATTAACAGATATCAAATTCAATTTTTAAATTCTTCTGTTGCCAATGGTTTTGGTTATGCCTCAGCATCAGTCAGGAAGCACTGATTTCAGAAATCGGGGGTCTTATTGTACTTGTGTATCCTGCATGCAAAGCAAATGACTTGCCCAATTCTACACATGCTGCATTTATATCATAAAATTTCTTAAATATATAAAGTTTTAATTGGGAGTAGCTTATCTTTTATAATAATTAACACTAGTATAAATATATTTGAAGAATGATTATGTGCGGCCGGAAAGATAGCATGAAGATACGGTGTTTGTCTTGCATGCAGAAGGACAGTGGTTCAAATTCCAGCATCCCATATGGTCCCCTGAGCCTGCCAGGAGCAATTTCTGAGCATAGAACAAGGAGTAACCCCTGAGCGTCCCTGGGTTTGACCAAAAATAAATAAATAAATAAATAAATAAATAAATAAATAAATAAATAAATAAATAAATAATGATAATGTATACTTATATTTACATTATATATTTTATTATTGAAATATTAATTATAGTGACAAATACTACTCAACTGACATAAAATGTATTATACACTTATATTATGGAACATATTTTTATCAACATATATTTCATACAGCAAACCAAAACAATTGCTATAACTAGTATTTGAAAATCCATTAAAAACTAACTGACATTACTGAGAAAAAATAAGGTGATGTCCTAAAATAAGTACATTATATAATTTGTAATAGAAATTAGAAATGCTAAAAATATGAGTAATCTATTTTCAATACTTAAATTCACATAATTTAGAGCAAAAGTTTCTTAGAGGAGAAAATATAAAAAATAAGGTACACAAATAAGGTATAAATTTTCAACTAATATCTGTATTCTTTCACATTCAGCAAATTCTTTGAAAACAGAGTATATGAGAAGATTTCTGATATAAAACTGTGAATGTCAACTCAAAAACACACTGTTTAATCATTTTCTTCCTTTGAGAAACAAAGCATATAATTAAATATCTTAATGTTCTTTGTTATTAGATCATTATTACTAGACTATAAAAATCTATTCAATACTATATTGTGATAAATTGCAGTTAATATTCATTAATTGATTATTTGTTTTTAAAAAGTGAGTAGAATTGAATTTCTAAAATCAGCATATTATTTTTATATCAAAGTTTTCATATTACTATTTCTTCTACATGGAATCCTCTACATCACTATTTGCAGATTTGACATCTTATCTCTTTTTGAATTGCATTAAAAAGAATATTTAGAGGAACTTTTCTGCCATTCAATTTAAAACAATTCAACTTCATTTCTTTAACACAAGACTTTCTAAGACAGCATGTAAGACTTGTATAGTTAGTGCCTAAACAATAATAGAACTGTGATTTAAATATATATGAATAGGAGGAGACACCATTAAAATTTGGAATACAAAAAATTATAAGACCATCAGAACTTAAAACATTTAATAGGCAAAGCAAAAAAGGAAATATTCTTTATCGGGAAATGGTGAGGCAAAACAATAATATTATATATTAAACACGTATATTTGAGAACCTGAACAATATATATTTACTTGATACTAACAGATATTTTGGAAGTGCCATAAACTAATATTATTTCCTATTCTAGTACTAGCCCAGGTAGATATTGATTCAAAATTATGAGCTTTGAGAAATTAGATAAAATCAGTTGAAGTCAAGTTGGTGGGTATTTGAGACAAATTGAATAGAAAATTGCAAATAAGTAATCATTTTGAGGTATACTTGTGAAAAGTAAGCAACTGCTATAGAGGTAAGGCAGTGGTTCGATCCCCCAGCATCCCATATGGTCCCCCAAACTAGGAGCGATTTCTGAGCGCATAGCCAGGAGTAACCCCTGAGCATCAATGGGTGTGGCCCAAAAAACAAAACCAAAATATTTTACCTAATAAATAAGTCCTTCTATTTATTTTCTCATCATATGAGGATAGTTAGTTCTTAGCTTCAACTCATTTTACAGAACATAAAGTAATAAAAGTTATTACAATCACTACTGAGTTCCAGAGCATGTAGCATAAAATGTATATTAGTATCCAACAAAATATTAAATGTACACTTCTTATCATATATTTAATGCATTAATTTTTGCTTCATTTTAGTATTAAAATTGCCTTTTACATATATTTTTCTGAAGATAAGTGATCTGTTCAGTATTTAATAATGTATTACTATTAAGATTGTTGTTAGGATTTACATATATGTTGCATATTAGTTGGTTTTAATCACCATAGAGCCCTATAGCTATTACAGTTTGACAAGTTTAACAGTATTACCATTTTTTGAAACTGCCAAATGCCCCTTAGAAGAGCAACTGTGTTTTTGGTAAAAATAATTGAATATTTAAATATTACCAAATGCCTTTTCTATTTCATACAATTTGGTCAAGGCAAGTGGCTAATATTAATTAGACATGATGAGGAGCCGGAGCAATGACACAATGTTACTGCGTTTCCCTTGCATGTGGCTGACCTAGGAAGGACCGTGGTTCAAACCCCTGCATCCCATATTGTCCCCCAAGCCAGGAGCAATTTTTGAGTGCATAGCCAAGAGTAACCCCAGAGTATCACCAGGTGTGGCCCAAAATCTAAAATAAACAACCAAACAAACAAATAAATTAGAAATGATGCTGCTAACTTTGTCAGCTAGTGATAAGCAACTGACATTAGACTATATAAGAAGCTATAAAAATAAATCAATCATATTCTATTATGTCAAAAGAAAAATAGAGATCTTATAAAGTAGTTTTATTTGGGAATTTTCAAAAGTAAATAACGCTGTGTCAGATTTACTCCTAGAATGGTTATTGATGGATCCTCAAAGCGCTCCCAGAATGAGTAATTGACTCCCAATCCCCTACCCCTTAGGAAGAGGAAGAGATCTTGGCAATATTTATCCGTGGTAAATAATCCAAACAGACAGGAGGGTAAAAAGGCAAGAAGGTCGGATGCAGAATACTTTGTCAGCCTACCAGCAGCTCCAAAAACCTAGAGCCTGCTAGTTAGCTGCCCCAAAAGTCCCTGAGCACCTCCTTAAAAACTATTAATTCAGCTCTCAACAGCACCCCCACCTGGAAGGTCGCAGATGGGACAACAGGCAGAGATAAGGATTTTATAGAAATCCTTCCATAAATAACAATTCCCCCTTCTTCAGTAAAGCAACAATAATGTTACAAAATTCAGTAACTTTTCCTATAATTATTAAAGGACAACTAAACAAACAAACAAAAAAAGGGTGGCTGTTTGTATGAGAGCATCACAGGGAAAAGTAAAGAAAAACTTCCAACCTAAACACATGGTGTCCAGAACCAGAAACATGTGTCGAGGAATCAACTACAAGCTCCAGTGATGATAGATCTATAACGTACAAGATGATGAAATAAAGTGGAGAAAAGTTATATTTATGGAAAAGGCTGATATTTTAATTTCTCACTTTAGACTTTGTGGCTTTGGGGAATATTAAGGTTCCTGTCTTTGGCTGGTGGAAGTCAGGAAAGCAAAAGATAACATTCCTTCTTTTGTTTTACTAATCACAAAAGGGTAAGATATCACCCCATCCTGCCTATGAAATTTTTCTGAATGATAAGACCAGCCCATTTCTTGGAGGGTTCTTTGGAAGGTAATAAAAGTGTTTCCTCAGGGATGTAAGGAGATTCAGTGAGAGATTCAGGAAGAAGTTTGGGCAGGAGGCAAATTGTAGATGCTGGGCAGCTGGAAAGAGAGTGCTTAAAAGGTTAGCCTAGGTGGCTAGGTGTATTAATAATAACGCTTCATGTCTCCTGAAATATGACTGCTATGGGTCAATTTCTCCACTACCCTGAAAAAGCAGGACCCTTGGGCTGGAGGGGATTGCAGGCACATGACCCAGGCTCCCAGAGAAAAGACCTCACCATCCATCTTACCATCATCCACAAGCACCCAGGATTCTTTTTGTTGTTGTTTTTGTTTTTGTTCTTGTTTTTAAATCACACTCGGCAGCTCTCAGGGGTTACTCCTGGCTCTATGCTCAGAAATGGCTCCTGGAAGGCTCAGGGGACTATATGGAATCCTGGGATTTGAACCACGGACCTTCTGCATGCAAGGCAAACAAACGCCTTACCTCCATGCTATCTCTCAAGCCCCCACAACTATCCAGGATTCTATAATTAATATGTATTTTCACAAATAAAAATGTATAAAAACTAGTTAAAGGGAGAGATCATTGTGAAGGCATGGAAAAACCTTGTACAGTTCGTGCCTGAATAATAATGGACAATATATATTTGAGAATAAATATGGATAGAAATAAACACCACTAAAATTTGAAACATAAGAAAGTATAAGAAAAGCTCATCTGCATTGCTTTAGCCTCCTAGAGTTGACCTTTCTTTGATACCTCTCTTAATTTAAGTAAATGTCATTATTATTTAAAAATAGCTTGAAATAAGGGTTTTGTTACTAATGTTAAAAATAAGAACAACAGGCTCAAAATAAAGCTATTCTTTCTCAATTTCACCCAGACTTGAGACCAAACCTAAATGCAATTTCAGCTTCAATTTATTCGTAATATGGGATAATGAGTTAATCAGTCTGGAATTTCTGGTTATCATTAGTGTGCGATTGTATGAAGAGACATTCAGTCATCTGAAAGGGGTGTTGGATTATTTTAACTGGTTAATAGTCTTGTCCTGCCCTTGTCCTAAGTATAGGAACCTACCCTATATTATGCACACTCTGCCAAGTCTTTACTACTTACTGGAGAGGCTGCACAATTTAGAACTATTTAATAATGTCAACTAAATTTGGTTTTTGGTAAATGTTTAAGTAATTTTAAAATCAGCGAAGATGGTATCTTTCTTCTATTTCTAAAAATAATGAACATGCCATAAGTTTTTACCCAAGTTAATAATTAATTTTTATAAATAAATGTTTTTTTTGGTTTTTTTTTTTTTTTTTTTGGTTTTTGGGCCACACCCGGCGATGGTCAGGGGTTACTCCTGGCTGTCTGCTCAGAAATAGCTCCTGGCAGGCACGGGGGACCATATGGGACACCAGGATTCGAACCAACCACCTTTTGGTCCTGGATCGGCTGCTTGCAAGGCAAACACCACTGTGCTATCTCTCCGGGCCCAAATAAATGTTGATTATTAAGAAAATGAAGCATAGACATATAATAAATTATCCATGTTGGATATATGACATATATTTTATTTATTGGTATGACTTAAGCAAAAATATTGCTTATAGCCAGCTCATTGAGTCAACAGTAAGCATATATTTTAGGAACATGAGAGATTATTAAAAAGATGTTTGATATAGATATTAGTAGTTCATCTGATATGCCTCAGAATGTTCTTATATTTCCAATAAATAGGGTAGAAGTAACATGATATTTTGATTAATTACCAAAACATTGTATGCTATTAAATATTAGGAGAATAGAACAAAATAAGAGGCTATGTATGAAAAAAAATTAGGAAAATTTAGAAGCTAAAATTACCAGCTTTCTGATTTCATCACTTTTTAAATTTTCAGATGGAAAATAAAACCTGAATTTTGAAAATACTCTTTCGTTTAGAAAAGTATCTTAATGGACTAGAGACACTGAAAATATAGCTAGAATGTTATATTCAATCAAGAAAATGTCCTGAAACCTAGTAAGTTCTATACACTTTATGTGTTTTAGAGTTACAATAACAGCAAAAATAGTCAAATGATATTTACTTTGTCCTAGATAGTCCTTTCTTTCTGTGAGGCCAAAAATCAATGAAGAGAATGTGTTTTACATAGCAATTAGATCTAGGTGCACATAAAAAGAGTAATAATGTGATAACCTCTCTAATAAATAAAATGGTTAGAAGGAAAATGTTTTCTCAGAGATTACAGTTTTATTGGATTCTACAAAAGAGGTATAGCTTAGATGTAGGTATAAATTGGAAGGTAGGAGATACGACTCAAATGAGAATTCATGCCATGTAAATATTAAACTTTGATCCTCAATTCTATGTAGCCTGCACTATATCCTGCAGTGGTTTGGTGATTCCAGAATCCCACTGCTATCTTCTCTAGCACCATGGTCAAAAATTTTGGAGAAGCAAGATGGAGGCTGAAGCATTTATAATTTCAAAGACTCTGAACCTAATCATAGAAGCTAATTTAGATTCAAAGCAAAGAACCTGGCAAGTCATGGCAAGTTAGAACAAGTGAAAATATGTATCTTATGATATTAAGAATAACTATAGAGGTATAATTGAGATACTTTCATGATATAATGTTGCATTAAATAATTAATGATGGGGCTGGATGGAAGTGGATGCCATCCCAGGCCACGTGGCGGGTCCTAGGCCCAGGTGATCGGCGTAATCAAGACTCACTCACAGGCAGGCATCAGAAAGCATCAGCTTTATTCATGCCCTATTCACCACATGTGTGTGGCCTATCTCATAACCTTTCAAGCATTCAGCCATTCTAGGCTACCCTGCATCTTCCTTTCAGCCATCTTCCCTTTGGCCTCCATCCTGGTCCAAGACCAAAAGAGGCAGCGACCCAGAAGCCAGAGTGCGCAGCAGGGAAGCCCCTAATACCCTGGCTCCAGGGTTTATCTACCTATCCCAAGACCCCTCCCAGGAATGGGCGGGGTCTTGCAGGTAAGGTCACACCTAATATTCAGTTCCCAAGACCCCTCCCAGAAATGGGCAGGTCTCAGAAAGGTACATCTAAATCCAGGGTGGAGTTACAATATAAAATTTAAGTACTCTTCAAATCACAAAGATAAACACTATCAACGAATTATGACAAAAATACTTATTTGTTAAAGATTACCTTCTAAGTGGTTACTGGTAACCAATATATTAAAAAAAAAAAACAGAGGAACAAAGATATTGATAAACTTTATATATTTCAGAGTATAGAACAGAGGATGCACACATAAAGACATAGCTGGGAAATTGATATTAAATTATTGTGAGTGAGTTACATTTGGAGATAGATGGAAACAAAAAAAAAAAACAAGAATGTCTACACACTCTGCCCCCCAAAAAAACCCAAGTGTAGTAATTGCTCTTTACTA